>NW_025064937.1:7655-205581 GCF_019112545.1 Guyanagaster necrorhizus
TGTAAGCGCGCTATTACTGTTCACGCACTGTGATCTCATTGAAGAAAACAATTACATTTGTTGAATACTACTTTATCGCATTATAATCCCCCCACGAACTAAGAGTTTTGTGTGTGTGTTGGTGTGAGTGTGGTCAGTGGATAACGCTCTGCTGTATCCGTTTTCACCTTGCGCGCACTCAGGTACTCTTCAACGCATGGAAAGAATATGGCTGGCAGCATCCAGAAGATCTGCTCACACCAATACCTTCATACCAATCTGACAAGCTGAAATCACTGGCACCAATGCCACAAACCCCTCCCATCACTCCAAAGCGAGCCGTCCATCGGGCCCTCTCAGCCTGAAGTACCTTAACCGACTCTGACTACTCTGTACAAGCAACAGCAGTCTGACTAAACTGATCCTGAGCCCAGCTGACCAAACCCCCAAATCCTTGGACTGGCAAAGGAAGCCGACTCCTTGAAGGACAACCATCCCTGGATCAGGCCGGTCTGAGCAGCAAAGGCAAGGAACCAGCCCAAGATGACCCCGAGGCTACTCGCCTCGGATTCACTGTATGAGATGGGATAATTGTACAAATTGAAAACCCAAAGGAGAGTCCAGTCGCCGATGACCACTCCCTACACTTGTTCCTGGGACCGCCAACGGACTGGGAACAGCCACCATTCAATGGGTGGCCCAACCCAATGAACGCTTTGCCCAACAACGCCCATATCGTTCAGTGCCGGCCTGATCTCCTTCGGAAACCCTGCCTATTCAAAGGTGTCTCTGACAACATCGATCGATTCCTCATAGACTGTGAACAGTACTTCGAGGTCTACATTGGGTTTCTAGGAACCAACATGAATAAAGTCACCTTCACCACCTCTTATCTCGAAGATAAGGCCAAAACATGGTGGATCCTCATCTCCCTGAACTTCCGATCCACCACGAGAGGGCATTACCGATACCCCTTGTGGCCAGTCTTCAAACAGATGTTGAATAACAAATTCATTGATCTGGCGGTGCAGGAAGTGCACAAGCAGAAGATCAAGGAGTACAAGATGGGGGATAAAGCGGCCATGGACTATTTCGATGAGCTGAAACAGCTCACCAAATTGGCCAGGATTAGGGAGGACATGGCCAACGATGGGCAAATGGTAGAAGCCCTTAAATGAGGAGTCCCTTCCTCGTACCTCACAATGATCTCTGCAATGGGCATCAAACTACTAATGCCCATTGGATACGACGAATGGAAGGACAGGATCATTGAGATGTACAAGGAACAACAAAGGCAGAAAGCGGAGGCAACGATGCTGCAGGAATACTCCAAGAAGCCGACCCTGCTAACCCCGAACAAGACAGGGAAAACTGCTGGGAAATCACCGGGACCCTCGATGACCCCCACCTACAGTAGCCAGAAAACTGGGACTGGGACCACATATACCAGAACAGAGAAACCAATGGACATAGATCACATGAAGAAGGAGGGCAAATGCTTTAACTGCAGACAAAAAAGGCATATGGCCAAGGATTGTCTGAAAAAGAAGCAGACCCAAGAAGACATACGTGCCCAAATCGCCGAACTACAGAAAGAGGAAGAAGAACTTGGGAAGAAGACAAAGGTCGAGGAGGTAAAAGATGGAGCCAATCAGTGAGTGACTCTACTGGATCGGCCAAAGGACTTCATGGTGTGCAAACCCCAGCCATTGATCGGACTTATGATACTTCTGTAGTTATGCCTATGCCATTAAATATGCATTCGAATATACCCACAGTTGATGCACAACCTAATGAGTCACAAAGAAAAGCTCAAATGCCTACAGGCTGAACAAGGGCAGAGAGCCCCTCGAAATGGCTCAAACCATTCGACACTGAATGGTCCTGGAGAGCCATTAAGGAAGCAGTGGACAAGAACACTGCTAAAGCCACACTATGGGGATGGGTGCACAAGACCAGGATGGAAGAAGCCACAGAGGAGGTAGTAAAAGCATTGGCAAACACTGAGCGAAGCAGGGCCCTCGAATGGTTGGACGAGCTAAGGGGGCCTCAGAAATTCATCAGACACACCAAAACCCCGGGATGGGACTTGATGACCAAAGCACAAATCAAGACCCTGACCAATAGGGTGAAACATTCAGTAACCGCCCTGATTGACAGCAGGTGTACAGGCAGCTCGATCAATTGAAGCTTCATACTCCAAAATAAACTTCCCACTTGATCCACAGCCACTCCGATACCCATATATAACGCCGATGGAACAAAAAACCAAGCCGGATCAATTACAGAGTTTGTCGAACTCCAATTGACCATTGGGGATCACTCCGAGCAGATTGATCTCGCTGTGACAGACCTCGGATCCAAAGAGCTATTCTTGGAACATGATTGGCTCATTCAGCATAATCCACTTATCAATTGGAAGACTGGGTGACTTATCTTCACTCGATGCCAATGTCGAAAAATTCTATTCGAATTGCCTGACGAAGATCTGGAGGATAGATGGGATGAAGAAATAGAGGACAGAGAAATCATCCTGGCCATTGACCTGCAAAAAGAAATTCATATTCGGGCAGTACACCACGCCAATAACCTGGTGGCCAAAGCCAATGAGGGGAAGGAGGCAAGGATGTTTGAAGAAATAGTACCAGAATGGGCACAGGACTATAAGGACCTCTTCAAAAAAGAAAGCTTCGATGAGCTCCCCTGTCCAAAACCTTGGGATCATGCCATTGAGCTAATCCCCAATGCCAGTGCCAACCTAGACTGTAAAACTTACCCCCTCAACATTCAAGAGCAACAGGAACTTGACAAGTTCCTCGATGAAAATTTGTCCAGCAGACGCATCCGACCCTCCAAATCCCTGATGGCATCACCATTCTTTTTCGTAAAGAAGAAGGACAGCAAACTCTGACCTGTCCAGGACTATTGCAAGTTAAACGAGATGACCATCAAAAACTGGTACCTGCTACCTTTGATCTCGGAGCTTATGGACAAACTCTGTGGAGCTAAATATTACATGAAGCTTGATGTTCATTGGGGGTATAACAACGTCAGGATCAAAGAAGGAGACGAGTGGAAGGCAGCTTTTTGGACTAACCGGGGACAGTTTGAGCCAATGGTCATGTTCTTTGGCTTAACTAATTCCCTGGCCACCTTTCAATGGATGATGAATGACATATTCAAAGACCTCATCGCCACTGGAAAGGTCATGATCTACCTAGATGACATCCTCATCATGTCCAGGATGAAGAGGGAGCACCATGACCTGGTTCAACAAGTACTCGCTCTCATGAGAAAACATAAACTATTTCTCAAAGCAGAAAAATGCGAGTTCGAGGTATTGGAAATGGAATACCTTGGAGTGATCATTAGTGAGGAGAGCATCAGGATGGACCCGATCAAGGTGGCAGGGGTAATGGAGTGGCCGACACCAGTAAAAAAGAAGGAACTGCAGTCCTTCCTCAAGTTCACAAATTTTTACTGAAGGTTTATTCAGGACTACAGCAAAATCATCCATCCCATGACTCAGCTCACCAGTAATGCTCCCTGGGGATGGGGAAAACCCCAGCAACTTGCCTTTGATGACCTAAAAAGGTGATTGGCCGAGGATGTAGTCTTAGCCATACCATCTCAAGAAGGAAAATTTTGCATTGAGGCAGATTCAAGTGATGGGGCCATAGGCGCCATACTATCACAAGAGCAAGATGGGAGATGGCACCCAGTTGCCTTTCTCTCCAAAGCATTGACCGTGACAGAAAGGAACTATGAAATCTACGATAAGGAACTACTGGCAATAATGATCGCCTTGGAAGAATGGTGACATTACCTGATCGGTGCCCCCGAGACCTTCAAGATCTGGACAGACCACCAGAATCTCAGATACTTCCGACAGCTGCAAAAACTAAATTGCCAGCAGGCCAGATGGGTCACCGAACTCGCTCAGTATCAATACACTCTCCACCACAAGGCCGGAGTGGCAAACAAAAAGGTCAACCTCCTATCCTGTCGAGCTGACCACAACCAAGGAGGGGATGACAACACGGGAATCATAATGCTCAGGCCCAAACACTTTCAAGCCCTAATCATGCCAACGGAGGAAGAGATCCAGGAGCGGATCAAGAGCGTAACCCGAGATCCCCATAAATGGGATCAAAGGATTGCCCCCTCACTAAATCATAAACGAGAAATGACAAAGGAGGAGGGAATGATCTGGTACAATGGTAGAATTTACATCCCATGTGACCAAAATCTACATGGGGAAATCATCACCATGTGCCACAACCATGCCACTGCGGGACATCCGGGAATTGCCAACACCAAGGAACTTGTACTACAAAACTACTGGTGGCCAAAACTCAGCAACAACGTCACCTCCTACATTCAAGCCTGCAAAACATGCCAGAGGGGAAAATCTTCCACACAATCGTGGGCAGCCCCTCTACACCCAAACGAAATACTGACATGTCCCTGGACTCATATTATGGTAGACATGATCACTGGGCTACCAGACTGCAACAGCTATGACGCCATCCTAGTCATAGTAGACCGATTCTCTAAAACAATTATCCTAATTGCATGCTCCATGGAACTAACCTCGGAAGGGTGGGCCAAAATTCTATGTGATGAAGTATATGCCAAGTATGAGATGCCTCAAGTAGTCATCTCAGATCAGGGACCTCAGTTCATCTCGAAGTTCCTCGATGACCTCTATAAACTCCTCCATATCAAATGAAACGTGTCAACAGCTTATCACCCTCAAACCGATGGCCAGACCAAACATGCAAATCAGGAGGTCGAAAAATATCTCCGACTTTTCATTAACTACCACCAAGATGACTGGATCGAATGGCTTGCACTGGCCACCTTTCAACATAACAATCGGGTTCATTCAGCCACTGGCCAAACCTCATTCTTCATCAATCATGGGCATCACCCACACGTAGCCTAGACATCTTCCTACAAAAAGACGACAACACCCGCTTCCACAGACTTTGCCATGATAATGACAAAAATCCACAATGAAACCAGAATCACCCTTGAAAAGGCTGCCTCTGCAATGAAAAAACAGTATGACAAATATCATCACCTAGTGCATACATATAATATTAACGATAAAGTATGGCTGGATACGACAAATCTCCACCTGCCCCGACCAAAATGTAAGCTTGCTGACAAACAGACTGGCCCCTTCCCCATCATCAGCAAAATAGGGGAAAGTGCTTACAAGCTATGTCTACCAGTAGGATGGAAGGTCCATGATGTCTTTAATGAGGCACTTCTCTCCCCATACATTGCTCCAGCCTTCCCTAACCAACAATGCCCCCCACCGCCACTGCCTGACCTGATCAATGACGAGAAACACTATGAAATTGATCAAGTCCTAAACTATAAACTATGAAAAGTAAAAGCCTGCGGGGGGGGAATGACAATGACGGTAGATTACCTCATCAGCTGGAAAGGATATGGCCTGGAATCCAACCAGTAGATCAATGAAAAATACATGGCAGCCAACAAGACCATACATGACTATGAATTATCCCTTAATTAATGCCATTGGGATGATGGTCTTAAGGAGGGGGTAATGTTATGATTTTTCCCTTTTCATCGCCTTTTCACCCCTATCTATGCTTAATCAGGAGGCACAAGACCATGGGAGAGCTTGGTCAGCACAACTAACTCATCCATCAGTCTACCCGACAATCAAGCCTAACGACGCACAAGCAACCCTTTTATGTGTAACAACGATGCTCAAGGACAACGGGCACCATGGACACAGGAATACACAATAAGTAGTGATATAATTAGGAACCCTTATACAGTATTTAAGAACAATGCTCTTGCTGGTAAACCCCAGCTTTGAGCTAAAGTTTATACACACCATTCCAACTTGAGTCAACAACTGACCTTGTATCACTACCAGCAGATATACATTTAGTGAACTCAGGTGATTCCTCAAAGTGCAAAGGAACACCTGTTTATCACATGTATCTGTTCACATGATGCTTGGGCCTAACACCCACCCCTGGGCTGGCCCTGGTGAGAGAACAGAGGCTGTGAGACTGGCTGCAAGGAGTTGGGGCATTGGATCTTTGAGCCATCTGAGAGGCATTGAGAGAGTCTCAGGTATGGTTGGCAATCCCATGGATATGAGAGGCAGAAGAGGGGGAGGGGGACTTCCAGAAGAAATCCTCCAGGAGGTCCTCATCCTTGTGGTTGGGGACAGCATTGGATATAAGGATTCCATGTCGTCTTGGAATGCTAAGGTCCCAGTTTCTGGGTTGAGAGGAGCACTGTTCTCTCTCTTCTTCTTGACCATTCTCCTGATGTGAGCCACTAGGCCTGGCTTCTGGGGGCTGGTAGGTCATTTGTCAGGATTCTGGGATGTTATGAAGTGGGAGGTCAGGAGTTACATTGTGTAGTATTCATTAGATTTGTCAAAACTCATGGTAATATCAGATGGCTCAGGTGGTAATAGAATGGTGTCTCTGGCACAGCTGGATGATCACCAATAGACTGATCAATGTTCCAATGATGGAGGCAAGGAGTTCAAAGAACTCATGGTCAAAATTCAGATTGTTGTTGTCAGAAGGAGGCATTCAGTTTCTCAGCACAATTGGGCTTGAGAAAGGGAAGAAGGAAGCTTTGAGCTAATTGTTAGGCCCAAGCATCACATGAACTGATACACATGATAAACAGATATCCCTTCACACTTTGAGGGATCAGCTGAGTTCACTGTTGTGTATCTATATTGTTGTGTCACAAGGTCAAAGGATAGACTCAAGGTAGAATGGTGATTATAAACTTTAGCTCGAAGCTGGGTTGTACCAGTGAGAGTGAGCTCCTTTAAATACTGTACATGAGTTGCTAATTTTACTACATACTTATTGTATATTCCTCTGTCCTTTATGCTCTTTGTGCTGGAGCATCATTATGGTATATAAAAGGTCAATTGTGCATTGTCAGGCAACATCAAGTGACAATGGTGAGTTGGCTAGTTGTGCTGACTAAGCCCTGTCCCATGGTCTCAAGCACTTATCTTTGACACCCTGACTAAGCATAAATAGGGGTTGATAAGGTAAAGAAAGGAGGAAAAATCATAACAGGCAGAGGCTGTCAGAGCATGTAGGGTCAGAGAATTGTGCTTATTTGATATTGATCTGGAGTTTGTTGATATCTATGATGGCACTAGCCTGTAGAGTAGGGTCTTCAAGGTAGGTTGTGCAGAGTGATGCAGAAAGTCATTCTTGAGTGAATATGGGTTAGAAATTGTGAGGGTTGACTTGGGCATATTGGCTATCCCTCTCTTTAGAGTAGATGTCCCATCATCTAGTGAGTGCATCCAGTTTCCCTCCCAGTTTCCCAGGGCAGAACCAGATTACTAGATTGAACTGAGATAGGTATTCAGACCAGCAGACCTGTTAGCAGGTTAGAATCTTGGTGGTGACAAAGTATTCAAGGTTCTTGTGCTCTGTTATGACATCAATAGAGTCCATGGAGGCTTCAAGGTAGTGCCACCAATGTTTGAAGGCCTCAAAAATGGCTAGAAGCTCTTTATCATAGATGTTATAGTTGAGTTTGGCATTGTGGAGGCTCTGAGAGCAGAAAGTGATAGAGTGAATTTCATCATCTTCAAGATAGATAGAGAGGATAGCTGCAATTGTATAATTGGAGATGTTGGTTTCCACCACTATCTTTTGATTGGAGACCCAGTGGATAAGGATAGAGGCATGTGTAAAGGCCTGTTTCAACTCATTAAAGGTGGCCAAGCATTTGTCATCAAATTTCCATGGAGTTCTCTTATAGATAAGTCATGTAAGAGAAAGAATGATATTGCTATATTCATGTATGAAGCAACAGTAGAAGTTGGTGAAGCCAAAAAAAGATTAGATGTCTTTGACCTTTCATGGCATTGGCCAGTCAACAATGGCCTGGACTTTTTCTTCAGACATGTGAAGTCCTTCAGGTGATAGGATGTAGCCTAAGTATTCTATGGAATCCCAGTTGAATTTCATTTGAAACCTTTGCAGTAGAGTCCATTAGCTCTAAGCCTGCATAGGACCTCTTGAACATGTTTCTGGTAATCTCCCAGATTGTCAGAATATATAAGGATGTCATCAAAGTAGACTACTACTGATATGTCAAGCATGTCAGAAAATATATTGTTCACAAATCATTGGAATGCCACCAGAGCATTTGTGAGGCCAAAAGGCATGATATGCTATTTGAAGGAACCATAATAGGTTTGGAAGGCTGTTTTCCATTCATCCTCTTTGGCTATGTGAATGAGATGGTAGACATGTTGTAGGTTGAGCTTAGTGTAGATACATGTGAAGCAGTGACATGCCCTCTCCTTGTTCAGGCATGTAAAATTGTGAAAATTGCAAATATATGGACTGCATTCCAGTCCAGTAAGCATGTAACAGAAAATAGGACTAGAGTGCACAGAAACCTAGCTATCATAATGCTAAACTGAAGTAACAATGAGCAGAGTGCATGGCCTAGTAACAGACTAATACCAGAGGGGTTAGGCTGCATGTGAGGTCCCAGCACTTGGCCCTAAATGTGCCAATACTATTATGAGAGAACATGCTAAAAATAAAAAGACTATGATTGAAATATGATCAGCAATTCTGATCACATTGATCAAAGATGCACAGCCATTGATGCACTGATGAGACATGCCTTAGAACAGAGAACTGAGACCCAAAGAAAGGTATCTGAATAACTGAGTGTGGAACAGAGAAATGATATAATAGCAACAAAGGAATAGATAGAGAAATACTACCCTCAGAGATGAATAGCACATGTACTGCTCAGAGACTTGCATACTTACAGTGCCTTAGTGCACTTAACACAGTGAGGGACTCCATATCATACTGAGACATGGCACCTTTGGTGATCAGATAGAATGACTGGCTGGACACAGAGAAGCAGAACATAGCCATTGTGGCTGACTCCTGGCATGAGAGATAACCCCAGGGGTCTGGAACAGTTTATCACTGTCAGAGATGTCACTGGGGAAATAAGAAAGTGAGCAGACCTGACAAGGCCAGCTAGCCAATGTCAGCTAGTGAAGGAACAGCAGGCACAGTCCTTGCTCAGAAGAGAATAAGCATGGTGACTGCAATATGCACACAAATAATACTCACAGGATCCAGTATGGATTCCCATGCTTTGAAGATACCATAGTAGAGTATTTAAATATGGCATTGTATGAGTAGAAGAGAAGTTTCTGACCTCCACAGTTGCAGTGTATTGGGCACAGAAAGCCTTGCACTCTAGCTCTGGGTTTGTGTTAGTAACTTTGGGTGAGAGAATAAACTTATTATTGAATATCCTTGAGAGAGCTGTGAGAACTAAGCGAGGCATCAAAGCTTGCAAAGGACTTGAGCCCAGTTTGATAAGAGGTTTTGGATTGCACTCTAATCTGAGAATAAGAGAGTGGTGTCTGAAGGGCATCATCATGAGCTTTTGAGGTATTTGTGATGCATGGTGCTACAGGTGGCAGAGATTCAAACCCTTTGGCTTGATTAGTGTGCGCTTTTGGGTTATTTCTGCAGATTGGCAGAGGTTCAAACCCTTTGGTCTGTCAGACAGTGTTTTATTGTGTTTTGTATCTCTGGATTGCATAGGTTTGAATCCTGTGGGTCTACAATCAGTTTGGAAACTTGTGAACAGAGATCTGTGCTTTTTATCACTTGTGGATGTGTTTGTGATTGGTTTTTGCTTAGAGCATAAAGCTTTGAGTTGTGTATTGTGCATGTTAAGGACTTTGAGTTGATCTAAGCTGTGCTTGGGACTTTTTGGAGAGTTTTGTGAGAGTGTTTTGACATATTGTATTGAGCTGCAGTACCCTTTGCCTTGAGGCCCAGCAACACCAGTTGCCACCTCTTGTTTTGATAAGACAAAAAGCTTTGAGACCTAGAGAGACCTCAGACTGTTGTAAGTGTGCTATTACTGTTCACACACTGTGATCTCATTGAAGAAGACAATTATAATTGTTGATTACTATCTTTATCACATTATAATCTCCCCATGAACTAAGAGTTTTGTGTGTGTGTTGGTGTGAGTGTGGTCAGTAGATAGCACTCTGCTGTATCTGTTTTCACCTTGCACACACTCAGATCCTCTTCACCATAGCCTCTGCACCCATATCAAGGATGACATGGCACACCATAGGAAGCCAAACAACCTTTATGATATACACTTCCTTGCCTAAGAACTTGATGCTTGCTACTGGACCTGGTGAAAAGAATCTGAGTGTGTGCAAGGTGAAAACAGATACAGCAGAGTGCTATCTACTGACCACACTCACACCAACACACACACAAAACTCTTAGTTCATGGGGAGATTATAATGTGATAAAGATAGTAATCAACAATTATAATTGTCTTCTTCAATGAGATCACAGTGTGTGAACAGTAATAGCACACTTACAACAGTCTGAGGTCTCTCTAGGTCTCAAAGCTTTTTGTCTTATCAAAACAAGAGGTGGCAACTGGTGTTGCTGGGCCTCAAGGCAAAGGGTACTGCAGCTCAATACAATATGTCAAAACACTCTCACAAAACTCTCCAAAAAGTCCCAAGCACAGCTTAGATCAACTCAAAGTCCTTAACATGCACAATACACAACTCAAAGCTTTATGCTCTAAGCAAAAACCAATCACAAACACATCCACAAGTGATAAAAAGCACAGATCTCTGTTCACAAGTTTCCAAACTGATTGTAGACCCACAGGATTCAAACCTATGCAATCCAGAGATACAAAACACAATAAAACACTGTCTGACAGACCAAAGGGTTTGAACCTCTGCCAATCTGCAGAAATAACCCAAAAGCGCACACTAATCAAGCCAAAGGGTTTGAATCTCTGCCACCTGTAGCACCATGCATCACAAATACCTCAAAAGCTCATGATGATGCCCTTCAGACACCACTCTCTTATTCTCAGATTAGAGTGCAATCCAAAACCTCTTATCAAACTGGGCTCAAGTCCTTTGCAAGCTTTGATGCCTCGCTTAGTTCTCACAGCTCTCTCAAGGATATTCAATAATAAGTTTATTCTCTCACCCAAAGTTACTAACACAAACCCAGAGCTAGAGTGCAAGGCTTTCTGTGCCCAATACACTGCAACTGTGGAGGTCAGAAACTTCTCTTCTACTCATACAATGCCATATTTAAATACTCTACTATGGTATCTTCAAAGCATGGGAATCCATACTGGATCCTGTGAGTATTATTTGTGTGCATATTGCAGTCACCATGCTTATTCTCTTCTGAGCAAGGACTGTGCCTGCTGTTCCTTCACTAGCTGACATTGGCTAGCTGGCCTTGTCAGGTCTGCTCACTTTCTTATTTCCCCAGTGACATCTCTGACAGTGATAAACTGTTCCAGACCCCTGGGGTTATCTCTCATGCCAGGAGTCAGCCACAATGGCTATGTTCTGCTTCTCTGTGTCCAGCCAGTCATTCTATCTGATCACCAAAGGTGCCATGTCTCAGTATGATATGGAGTCCCTCACTGTGTTAAGTGCACTAAGGCACTGTAAGTATGCAAGTCTCTGAGCAGTACATGTGCTATTCATCTCTGAGGGTAGTATTTCTCTATCTATTCCTTTGTTGCTATTATATCATTTCTCTGTTCCACACTCAGTTATTCAGATACCTTTCTTTGGGTCTCAGTTCTCTGTTCTAAGGCATGTCTCATCAGTGCATCAATGGCTGTGCATCTTTGATCAATGTGATCAGAATTGCTGATCATATTTCAATCATAGTCTTTTTATTTTTAGCATGTTCTCTCATAATAGTATTGGCACATTTAGGGCCAAGTGCTGGGACCTCACATGCAGCCTAACCCCTCTGGTATTAGTCTGTTACTAGGCCATGCACTCTGCTCATTGTTACTTCAGTTTAGCATTATGATAGCTAGGTTTCTGTGCACTCTAGTCCTATTTTCTGTTACATGCTTACTGGACTGGAATGCAGTCCATATATTTGCAATTTTCACAATTTTACATGCCTGAACAAGGAGAGGGCATGTCAATGGTAAGAGGCATAGCAGAGAGAGTTATCTCTGTACTCAATTTGTCAGGTGTACTGGTTGAATTGGACCATATACTTCATGCTCTGATCTCCATCATGCATCTGAAGGTGTTCTAATGCATCTTTGGCATCTCCAATGGCATCAAAGAGGCTGAAGTTGCTATGAAGCTCATCTAAGAAAGCCACATAGGAGAATTGCCAGGCTGGTGGATTCTATGGATTGGAGTTAAGAATGTCTGGTTTGAACCAGTTAAGCACAGTGCCAGTCAGGAAGGAAATTGCATAGTTGACTTTGTTAGCATCTGTTGCAAATGCAGTAGGTCTGTTGTTGAAGTTCAACTGAAGGGAGATGATGAAGGCCTTCAGTTTGTGAGAGTCAGAGTCATTAAATAGTTCTGGTTCCTTGACTTTAGTATGAATAGTGGCTGGTTTAGGGTTATTGAGGAAAGCAGAGACTCCTTGTAACAGGTTTATGAATTCTAGAAACATGTCCTGCTGGTTTTGATTATTGCTTCCTGCAGGGCTGTCAGAGCTGCTTGAGCCATTGGGACCACCTAGTCTGCCTGGTCCTCCTGGTCCATCTGACCCTCCTGGCCCTTCTGGAAAAGGGTTTGGTGGATTACCACCTGGTTTTCATCAGATAGAAGTATGGGTGAGGGTGTCTTTATCTCTGCCTTCTGAGTCTAAGCTGTCTGAATTCCCATGCATGTTGCCCAGGGATAAGAGGTCTATTGGAGGGTCAATTCAAGTGCCATATATCAGGCTGGCCTGTTGGGCTCCATTGGTTGGGATGCTGGTGGCATCAAAAGGGTTAGGGGAATCATCATAATTAGATTAGTGAGCAGTGAAGCTAGAGTGATTGTAGGTTTCCCTATAGGAAGATTATCCTCCACTGGAGGCCAATCTGAAAAGGCCTGATTGTTTCTTTGAGGTGGAGGCCAGGATGTCTTCCATAAAAAAACATGTTGTGATGGGTAGGCTGAGTTTGTTTGGGATCAGTTTCTGTGGATTGGGTAAATATGGTGGACATGATAAAAATTTTTGACTCAAGAGTTTGAGTTCAAATATAGGAACATGCTAATCAAGTGGCTTTGAGTGTGCATTCAGAGACTGGTTGAGTGTGTGGGTGTCAATAAAGCTATTGGCAATGTCACCCTTGAGTCAGAGTCCAAGGATTTGAACAGACAGAACAGAGTTCCATCAGAGAAGTGAAGAGGGGTATCCTTCAGAGCAGAATCTAATGGACAAGGTAGGGGGAGTTGAAGTGAGTACAAAGTGTAGATGGCTGTCCAAGTTGATATTTGAACTGAGTAGTTACAATGATAATACATGGCTTTATATACTAATAGTAGCTAATTCCAAGTCAGATTCTATTGGGTTCTGATGTCAATATTCACTACCAAGTTCAGAGTCTAGATATTATAATGTGAAATACAGATGTGAAATGATAATGGTGAAAATGAAATTAATAGGTAATGGGAAGCAGCCAGAGTCCAGTGGGTTTTGGTGATTGAATTTGTGATTGGTTGAGATGATGCAGAGGCCAGTGGCATGCATGTAACAGATATAGGGGTTCTAGCAGAAGGAATTGTGAGAGTCTGAGATGGGGATGGTCCTTTTTCTACAGCACAGAGGGTCACAGCATGTGTTTGGAGGTGAGAAATGAGGTCACTGAATATAGCCATCTGATACAGGCTTGCAAGAATAGGCATCAATGATCTGTAGGAGAAATAGAGTGAATGATTATCCCTTTGAACTCCTGGTCACTCAGAGCTGTCACACAGAGATTATTAACAGCACATCATTTTATATACAGGTCAGCAATGTGAGCATTTATATTGCTATTCCCATCAAACTTTGTGGATCTTAGGGATACTTCAGCCTCTGACAGTACTATGTCAGTCTTTTTTGCATGCTCAGCACAAATGGATTCCCAGCATTCTTTTGCTGTTCCATCTGTTTTGACCTCTAGTCTAATAGAGTCAAGAATGTTGAGCACAATGTGGAAGTGGAATAGTTGGTCATGAAAAACCCATTCATCATAAGATGGGAAGAAAGAGTAGATGAGAGTGGGGTCTGATGGTAATAGTACAGTTGTAAGTGTGGTTATGGTAGCCCTGGGGATGGTGGGGTGAGTAGTGGTTCCTTTAATGTATCCTCATAGCTTTTTTCCTTTTACCAACTCAGTTATTTGTAGCTTACAGAAGGCATAGTTCTTCCCATTGAAATAGCTACTCATGTCTAGAAAGATTGTGACTCCTGTCTGGCATTGACAACATTGTTTAGAGGTGTGGTAATGTAGTTGGAGTGGTTGGTTGATTTGTACTCTTTGCTGCACATTCTTATTGACTGAGGCTTTAGGCAACAGGACCCATAACCTATTGATAGAAGAATATAAGTAGAGTTTGATGAATAAGAGTGAGTAATATAGTAAGAGGCATAGTAATAATATACATACCTCAGCCAGGTGGAGCATAGGTGAAATGACTGAGGTATATGAGTATCTATGGCCAGGCTATATAGGTGGTCAAGTAATGACAGAAGTTGTATATGTATATGGTAAGTAGACATGAGTGATGATCAAAAAGAGAGGGTAATGGTATACACATCAATATCCTTCAATGTTTCTCTGTTTAGTCTACTCTTAGTGTCATCAAGGCTTCCTTGAAGAATGAGAGTCCAATGTTCATATTCAAGAGATGGTTGCCAGCTTGGACTCATCTCCAACCAATGATGATTATCATATTCTTAACATTGGAACAATGGAAGAATGGGATTGATGTCTCAAGAAGACAGGGGTATACCTTCCTGTGAGGTTCAATAGATGTGAAGTGTGCTACTAATATTAGCAATGTATACCAGAGTGGACATGAATCTTGTGAATTTCAATCAATCAAATGTCAAACTCTCAGATGTCTGGAGCACACTTAATCACATGAAAATTTTGTCTCATAAGTCACAGTTACAGTATTTATAAAGAGAGGGACCTCAAAGCCCCTGCCCTGAACTTTGTCCATGACTACCATGACTACCTTACAACCTACAACATGCAGTTTCAATACCTAGATTACTGCCAGAACTCACAGATCTAATAGTTGACATTCTTTCCGATGATGTTCCCTCTCTCACAGCTTGTGCATTGTCCTCTCACCAACTTCTCCACTGCAGCCACTATCACCTATTCCACACCATACAATTCGACTTCCTTCCAAATCAGTCATTCAATCACTGTGAAATTTTCTCAAAGAAGTGCCAAAATGTGGTGCCACTTGTAAGGACCCTTACCTTGAGCAAAAATTCCAACTGGTACAATGTCCCCTCTCATCCATGGATTGCCTCTGAACTGCAGCTGCCTATTGTCTTTGCAATGATGAAGAATTTGACATTCTTGCATCTTGTTCAGGTGGAACTAGTCAGCATTAATATCATCTGGCCTCAAGTCAAGGAATTGGAAATGAATCACTGTTCTGTGATGAACCTTGGCACCTTCCTTGGTGGGTTCCACAAATTAAACAAGCTAGCACTATGTGACATAGACATTGTTGAAGAGACATCCTCATTATCTGAAGTTTCTCTCAACATTGAAGAATTAGTGATTACCCAAGTCAACATCCAATTGGACATGAATACCATCAAGTGCCTCCTCCCACTCCTTCTCATGCCACCCCATATTCAATGACTTACCTACCCAATTTACTATCCAGAGCAGAACATCCCACAATACAATGTGATTCCTTATATGCACCTGGATGAGTTATTTCTAGTAGGTGCCTTCATGCCAAAGATACCCATTCTGGATATCCAAAACATTACTAGGCTTTGTTTGCTTATGACCATCCCCTGGCACTGGTATCAGGCAGATGCATGCAAAGACTATGATGAGCTAACAGATTGGCTTATATACATGCTACCCAAAGCTCAAGGGGGGGTGCTTAAAGGAGGTTGCATTGGAGTAAGACCTGATTGGCATATCTGGGAGTCCAGACAAGTGGAAAGAGCTCGATGCAGTTCTATCAAAGATGGAATTCAGCAAGGTTGAGCTCATGTTCAGGGCAACCCCAGAAGACTGGGATAGAGAAGGAGAAGGAGAAGAGAAAGCCAAGTGGCCATTGTGGGAAGGCAAGCTGGAGGGATTGATGTTCAAATGTGCTGCATTCTTTGAACAAGTTGAAAGGCATGGGTTGTTGACAGTCTCCAGACGATACCTAAGTTAAGTTCGTATGTTTGCTACTATCTAGACATCGCTATTGCGTTTTGGACATCGAATCAGTATACAGGTTACAAATAATACAACTTGCATCTTTTATGTCCCAAGATTTCGTCATGGAGAAATAATTCTAAGATTTACTTGGCCGTTGCAGAACTCAATGGCCGATGATGATTCAGCACCGGAAATAGCAACCACTGCGACCAGTGCCGTCTGTACATTGCTTTCCCTTTTTACCTTCGTTTAGGACCCTCATTTTCTTCTATTCGTCCTCATTTTCCGTGCTCGTTCTCGGTGTACCAGCGAGAGTACATACGCAGGTAATGCTGACTCAAAATTTGCGTCAAACCTTGGCAAATCGCCTCACGGAGGCCACCATATGTCTTTCTTCCGGCGTTCTAATCAGCGAGAATCCGAATATACGACGAAGATAACGACGAGACTATTGATCCAGAACTATGCCTTCGAACCTTCTGGCGAGCCGAGGAATGTCTATGTAAATTATCCTTTGGGAGTCCTGGAAGTCAGTGTTCACGGGGAACCTATTGCTCGCTATGAGAGAAACAAGGTCCGGACTACCAATTTATGCGAGCAATTTAGGCGGTGTGTTATTGTACTTTCTATGCCTCTTTGTCGTGTTTGCCTATTTATTCTGGGTAGCAAACCTATTTTCCCTTACCCTCGTCGTGATTCAACGTCAGCGCTCGTGTTCGCATTTTTATGCTCCACACCACTAACGATGCCCCGCAGGTTCCTTCTTGTTTGACGCAGCGTCGGGCGCCATCTTGGTCCTACCCCTTGCATTTATTCTCACCGTCACTGACATCAAAGATGCTGTGGAAGACTATCGCCGTGAGACTCTCGACGAAGAGGTGAAGACGTCGGCGACAACAAAATCAGGCTCGTGGCGTAATGTCAACCAACCGACAGACCCCCGGCCCTGGTTCGAAAAGATGCTGGGTATCAACCCACCGGGGAAAGTTACTAAAGGCGTACGCAAACTTCGTGACCGAGAGGCTAATGAGGCTGGCCATGGCGTTCGTGTTATGCTTAGCAAAACCAGCGATACCTCCACCACGAGTTTTGATCTTGATCATGCACGCTCAAGTTCTGGTTGGCAGTTGGATGATATCCAGAGGGCCGTTTCCCATAGTTACCCTCCGGACGCATCATCGCTTTCTGATACATCAACGCAGCGTAATTCTACCACGGAATTCCGGCAATTGAAGCAGAATGATGACTCCCAATCTACGCTAGGCGTAATTGATTCGAAGCGGCGAAATGGAGGTTCTGCCCGATGGGAAAGGACGTTATGGAAGAAGCTGGAAGTTGGAGACATTGTTCTCCTACGGGAGAACGACCAGGTTCCTGCTGACATTGTCGTTCTCTCGACATCGGATCCTGATGGCATGTGTTATTTGGAGACAAAGAACTTGGACGGTTAAACTAGTCTAAAACCTCGAAAATCCATCAAAGCCACTTCGTCCATCGCCTCTGAAGACAATATCGAGCGGTCGTCATTTTATCTTGACTCAGAACCACCACACCAGAACGTCTATCTTTACCATGGTGTTCTTCGACACAAGGATACTGTCACGGGCGAAAAGAGGCAAGAGTCGGTCATGATCAATGAAATGCTCCTTCGTGGATGTGCAATCCGTAATGCGACTTGGATCATTGGGCTGGTCGTTTTTACAGGTGCAGATACCAAGATCATGTTGAAAGGAGGCGCTACGCCGTCGAAACGTTCTAACCTAGAGATGGAGACCAATTTTAACGGCATCGTCAACTTCACACCTTTCTTGCAGAATATTACCCCAGTACTAAAATAAGAGAACAACATTGTAAGTACTCAGTCGGCACAGTATGGGTGAAACCACCGAGGATGCGGAAGTAACCACGTGGTATATATACGTCGGTGTGAAGTATAGGAGCTCGGGTAAACGAAAGAGTCCATAGGCGGCGGTGTACAATATGGGTAATATAGGCGGGAAAAGTCGGGTAGCACGTGTCTCGTTCAACAAATACCCTTACTCATCGACCTCCTTCCCATCGAACTTCTGCGATATTCTCTAATATTCTGAGGCAATATGGAGACACGTAACTCCAATTCGTCTTCGACTCGCCCAATTTCTGGTCGTCTACCTTCATTGGTGCGACACTGAAAATCATTGGCGCCTGTGACTCATGCGGGTCGTAGAGCGCCGGACATTTTCATGCATGTCCTCAGCGAAGAATCCTGTACGAATGAGTGCGTCCAAATGCCCATCGAAGCATGTGTGGAAAACGCCTCTCATTGGCGGTCGCTCGATGTGACCATCCCCTTCTCTGGATTCCTCTCCATGACTCGACAGGACAGATTGGACCTCCCCTTGCTCGAATATCTTACCATCAGCTCATGCTGGAGCGACATGTCAGACTTGAACAAAGCGTCACGGTTCATCTGATTTCGGTCGAAGGTCTTGATAAGGCATTCTTGTTCAGGCGCCAACGGGCTGTTTCGTGACTTGAATAATACCAGTACCGAATCGATTGAATATGTGGTCCAAACGCAAGTCTCAGTTCCCAGTCTGAGAGCACATAGCTGGTAGGACACTGATGATTTGCAAAATAAAAATAAAAGAAGCGAACTGCGGTAGTGCGCCGGTGCATGGGCGGCAACTGGATTCGAACCAGTTTCACTGGGATTATTCTGTTCAGCCGAACGCGCCCGCCATCTTGTCGACATTGAGCGAATGTTCCAATCCGAGAAGCAGCCTCGAGTTCGATATCGTACTTGATAAAGTATAACGTAAACTAAGGAAGATGCAAGTGACGTCGTGTATAACTGAAAGTATTCTTGCGCAAGCTGTAACTAAACAGTACTCCTAGGCCCATTCCTGAGCCTTGGACACGAACTGGAATTGAACGAGTTGCGCCCGACCTAATTTGATAAGAAAGCCCTACAAGGTCCCATTCTCGGTAGATTGGCCGTCTTTGTGTCTGGAGATTCATACGGATCGATTGTAGAGAGGAACAGTGTACTTTTCTTGATGACATCAGTGGCCAGCCAGGGACCTTTTACTCATGTATAAAGGAGTGGGATGGGGGGATCACGAGGTAGATGACTAATCCCCATGATTAGGCCAAACCCAAAGTTCAATTAAGACCTCAATTCTATTTGATACAAGGTGACTTAGCAACAGAAGCTACTCAAGTCAAGGTTAGACACAAGGCCTTTGATCCAGGGACTAATTACAATGAGCTAGTTCCCCATGAACACTGACTTCCAGGACTCCCAAAGGATAATTTACATAGACATTCCTCGGCTCGCCAGAAGGTTCGAAGGCATAGTTCTGGATCAATAGTCTCGTCGTTATCTTCGTCGTATATTCGGATTCTCGCTGATTAGAACGCCGGAAGAAAGACATATGGTGGCCTCCGTGAGGCGATTTGCCAAGGTTTGACGCAAATTTTGAGTCAGCATTACCTGCGTATGTACTCTCGCTGGTACACCGAGAACGAGCACGGAAAATGAGGACGAATAGAAGAAAATGAGGGTCCTAAACGAAGGTAAAAAGGGAAAGCAATGTACAGACGGCACTGGTCGCAGTGGTTGCTATTTCCGGTGCTGAATCATCATCGGCCATTGAGTTCTGCAACGGCCAAGTAAATCTTAGAATTATTTCTCCATGACGAAATCTTGGGACATAAAAGATGCAAGTTGTATTATTTGTAACCTGTATACTGATTCGATGTCCAAAACGCAATAGCGATGTCTAGATAGTAGCAAACATACGAACTTAACTTAGGTATCGTCTGGAGACTGTCAACAACCCATGCCTTTCAACTTGTTCAAAGAATGCAGCACATTTGAACATCAATCCCTCCAGCTTGCCTTCCCACAATGGCCACTTGGCTTTCTCTTCTCCTTCTCCTTCTCTATCCCAGTCTTCTGGGGTTGCCCTGAACATGAGCTCAACCTTGCTGAATTCCATCTTTGATAGAACTGCATCGAGCTCTTTCCACTTGTCTGGACTCCCAGATATGCCAATCAGGTCTTACTCCAATGCAACCTCCTTTAAGCACCCCCCCTTGAGCTTTGGGTAGCATGTATATAAGCCAATCTGTTAGCTCATCATAGTCTTTGCATGCATCTGCCTGATACCAGTGCCAGGGGATGGTCATAAGCAAACAAAGCCTAGTAATGTTTTGGATATCCAGAATGGGTATCTTTGGCATGAAGGCACCTACTAGAAATAACTCATCCAGGTGCATATAAGGAATCACATTGTATTGTGGGATGTTCTGCTCTGGATAGTAAATTGGGTAGGTAAGTCATTGAATATGGGGTGGCATGAGAAGGAGTGGGAGGAGGCACTTGATGGTATTCATGTCCAATTGGATGTTGACTTGGGTAATCACTAATTCTTCAATGTTGAGAGAAACTTCAGATAATGAGGATGTCTCTTCAACAATGTCTATGTCACATAGTGCTAGCTTGTTTAATTTGTGGAACCCACCAAGGAAGGTGCCAAGGTTCATCACAGAACAGTGATTCATTTCCAATTCCTTGACTTGAGGCCAGATGATATTAATGCTGACTAGTTCCACCTGAACAAGATGCAAGAATGTCAAATTCTTCATCATTGCAAAGACAATAGGCAGCTGCAGTTCAGAGGCAATCCATGGATGAGAGGGGACATTGTACCAGTTGGAATTTTTGCTCAAGGTAAGGGTCCTTACAAGTGGCACCACATTTTGGCACTTCTTTGAGAAAATTTCACAGTGATTGAATGACTGATTTGGAAGGAAGTCGAATTGTATGGTGTGGAATAGGTGATAGTGGCTGCAGTGGAGAAGTTGGTGAGAGGACAATGCACAAGCTGTGAGAGAGGGAACATCATCGGAAAGAATGTCAACTATTAGATCTGTGAGTTCTGGCAGTAATCTAGGTATTGAAACTGCATGTTGTAGGTTGTAAGGTAGTCATGGTAGTCATGGACAAAGTTCAGGGCAGGGGCTTTGAGGTCCCTCTCTTTATAAATACTGTAACTGTGACTTATGAGACAAAATTTTCATGTGATTAAGTGTGCTCCAGACATCTGAGAGTTTGACATTTGATTGATTGAAATTCACAAGATTCATGTCCACTCTGGTATACATTGCTAATATTAGTAGCACACTTCACATCTATTGAACCTCACAGGAAGGTATACCCCTGTCTTCTTGAGACATCAATCCCATTCTTCCATTGTTCCAATGTTAAGAATATGATAATCATCATTGGTTGGAGATGAGTCCAAGCTGGCAACCATCTCTTGAATATGAACATTGGACTCTCATTCTTCAAGGAAGCCTTGATGACACAGAAAATCAGATCAGCCAGAAGAAGAAGCTCACATTTGGTCCTGTGCTTGGTAATGGCTGCACAAATAAGACTGAACAACTAAGGCAAGAAAATGAGAAATGAGCTCTCAAACACTAATACTCAATCACTCTAAAGCACAGTTGAAACCAAGAATGATTAAGCATGATCAACTATATCAAATATACTATGCTGGACTCAGCCAATTCAGAAAAGTCTGGAAACTTTGAGATGAATAAAGTACTCAAGTTAGTTCATTGCTGACTAACCACAGACTTCTGGGGCAGTGTAGGAACATAGTAGACTACTATAGAAACACATCACTTGTATGATATAAGTAGCTAGAATTTTTCAATATGAAGGAACTTGCTACAAACTCCAACTACAGTTATGTAATACAACTCTTCTATACCCATCTACAACCCTTATTTCAATCTCAAACCTCAACAAGCACTATCATCAATATTGTTGAGTTTGGGTGTTTCAATAATGATAGAAGCACTCTGCAGACTTGAAGTGATTGTACAAAGACAGTTTATTCAATGCTTGTTTGCTTCTAAGATGAAATGCTCACAACAGCAGTGTGGTTAAGACACAATATATGAATTTAGACTTAAAATTATGAGCTACTGTGCTCAGTCTATCTTAGAATACTCTGAAACCCAATACTAAGTCTCTCAAGCACTTAGACTTGACTAGCTGTGATAATTCTAACACTCACTGGTAGTCCAGACCTTGTTTCTCTTATAGCAAGCAATACATACTAGTAGTGTCGCCATGTTTGAGCCAAAATCCATAGTATCTAGGACTCTGGACATCATCCAGGTCTGGGCTTTACTCTTCAGATGAGTGCACAGGTCAAGCATTGGTACCACCTATTCCTGCCGACAAAAGAGTTGCATTGAAAAGTTGAACTTTAGTGACAACCGACTCATATGGGGTCCAGCAGAGAGTCAGGAGACAGCGATTTACATAAAAACGGTACTCATTATCTGCAGCAACTAAAATCGAACGCGTTAAGTATTCATTCGGCCATAAACCCAACTATATGGGCTTGGGCAGTCGAGGGTTAGCTTCAGACGTGCTCTACCGAGCAATGACCCCTTTCTTCATGACTCCCTGGACGTGGATTATAAAAACGATGTTGTTTCTTCTGTGATTAGCGACAACTGGGTTCGAACCAGTCGAGCCAGAGTTATCTTGTTAGGCTATATGACCGATAATGCGATGGCCGGCCCTCACCCGTACATATCGATCGCCTCGCATTATTTGTGAACTTGGGCTTGATACCCACTGGCAGCCGAGGGTTCGTGTCATACCGACCGTGCAATGACGTGCCGATAAAAGTGTTGTGTTGGCGAATGACCACTGAATACAGTGTGCTCTGGTAGAGTCCCATCCACCACATGTTTCATGACTCCCTGGATGCGGATCAAAAAGACAATTCTACAGTCGGGGGTGATTGGCGGCAACTGGGATCGAACCAGTTGAGCCACTCGGAGTCACCTCGTTCGGCTACACGACCGACGATAAGGTCTCTCGTTTTGAAGATTAATTCATTAGGGTTGATATTCAGTCGAGGGTTCACTTCAAATTCATGGTACCTAGCACCGAAATTCGACACTGCCGATAAAACTAGAAAGAGAACTAAATGTGTGATATATTAACAAAGTGTCCCAGCACTTCTTTCGTGATGCCTCTTTCGATGTGGGTCAAAAAAAGTGTCTCATCATCACATAATCCGCCCCAACTGGGATCGAACAAGTTGAGCCAGGAGTTACTTATTTCAATTCGGCCATATCCCAATACAGCAATCCTGAACAGTCTATATTGATCTATGGCCTTTTCGTTGCTGGTTTGACGATCAACGATGATTTCAAAGGTGAAAATTGGTCAAGTACGAAAAGAAATAATTCTGGATTTTCGTCGGGCTGTATCGACGTGCGTGAATGGCGGAGCCTCTCCTCGAAGGAGGATAGTACGCACACGAGCACTGGAATGATATATTAGGCTTTGGGATAGGAAGAAGGAAGTTTGGGACGTACGTCGATATCCCGTATTGTGAAGTGGTACGCCGACTTCGATGATATCAACCCCCTGTTTAATAGATAGCAAAGACATCGATGTGCCACGGCGACGACAGTTATGCGTAACAGGCCCTCCAGTGCGAGATACGAGGTATTGTGAGACAGGCAGAAGCAAAATCAAGTTTTCCAAGCGCGACCGAGTGGCCACGGCCCGCGAAAGAACAAGTGTAATGCTAACGGACAAGTAGCAGCAACTTGTTTCGATCAAGTGACCTCGGAGTCAAGCAACCATTCCATCGATATATGGGCCCCGCACGCTACCACTGCGCCATGCTGCTATGATACAGCCATGTTAAAACACGAAAAAGCCCACCAAGAAGGCGTGTGTGTCATCTAGTGGCGGAGCCGGCTCGAGGTTGACATCAACATCCTGTGAAAGAAGTACATAGGAAATAAGTAGACGGACAAAAAGAAAAATAGTACTTGTGATTGTAGGCCTTACGAATTCCGCACGGAAGTATTACCATGCAGACTGTACGGCAGCCCAATTGTGGCATCATTGGATATTATCAAACTAGAGATGGCGAAGTGGAGAGACACAGGCCAATGCAGGCTTTTTTTCATGAGCTGATCGCATGGTTGTGGGAAGGCGGGTCGCTCAAACGTTCGGGAAACGTCATCTGATGTTGATACTGCTGCAACTAAAGATAAGGAAAAGGAATCAGATTTGGTAAGAGAAGAAATGAATATGGTTACAATTTCATTCTATCCCTCTGAATATCGTAAAACAACGTCATATTGAATAACCTCTAGTACCTCACAAATTTGAAGAGTTTCACCCTGGAAACGCCGATGTTCCCCTTTCTGCCGGGGAATAATGCCATTTTATCCTTTCGTATACTCTTGCCCTTTTCCCGACGATCTAAAACAAACCGCATCTCGTCGCGGAGCTTCTTGACAGTGACAATCTCTCTCTTCCCAGTCTAATGGGGTTCAGCCGATGACGCTTCATAGGCTAATGCCGACCTATCACGCACTGTGTCAAGACGTTGTCGTCCGTCGTTTTTCCATTCATTCGGTAACTGACGTGTCTGACATTGTTGATAACAGCACATTTGATGGCGCCCCGGTGATCCAGCCCAAGAACACCATACATGGTGGTGTTTGTATTACAGGAGAAGCAAGTGCGTTCGATATCATGTGTGACGGCGAAGCTCCTCGGGTTTATGTCCCAAATTGTCATCCTCCTGAAGCTGAGATTAACAGAGATGTTGATGAACCCTTCCGTCCCTGAAGTCCTCCTGTTGAGAATGAGCCAGTGCTGGGTGCAGTTGGAGACATTGATATCTGTCAAGATTGGGCTTGTCTAAGGATGTTTCAGAGATACCTCTTGGGGAGTATTTTATGTATTTACAGTCGAGGGCTGGATCCCTGCCAATTTATTCTGGCTCAGGTGATGTGAGTATTGAATATGTGGCCAGTATTTGTTCAAGATTCAGACTTTTGAACCACAATTTAGCATAAGACTGGCGATTATAGACGTAAGACAGATGGGCCCAAGTTAGAAGAAGTGATGGGTATCAACTGGAATCGAACCAGTTGCCCCAGTCTGATTTCGTCCAGCCATAAAACCCACAAACTACTGTGGCCTCAACTCAAGTTGCAACTGAGTTGGGACCGAGCAATCGGTATCATTCATAAATCACGCCTTCCAGGCTTCGCATGGTCTCAAGATATTGGAAGCATATGGTATAATGTCACCTGTGGCATATTTACCGTAACCCTTCAAAGGCATCCGTATGCACTTATGTTAGTTCGATCTATCCTCTGCGTTATATCGAAAATCAGCCTCAACTTCGACACGCTCAAAAAACGACACAAAATTTATAGCGAGACCGGCTCTAGGTGTTCTGTTGCAGGGTATACAAAGGACGGGTAATATGGGTTAAGCAAGAAAAGATGTTAGTTTCCCGATTCAATGATGGTGATCGTACTATTGGCACTTCCATTACCGCCAAGAGCGGTTGCAAGGAGCTGGACCTGCTCGTCCCCGAGCGTCTTCAAAGCGTCAATGTCAATGCTCTCCTTCCCGACGCCTGAGGGTACTTTAGACCCAAAGATGATATCTGCACAACCATTAGTATGGAACACGCGTAGACGCCAAAAATTCTTACAGAGGACGTCCAGCGGCGTATGGCCTAGGTTTTAAAAAATGAAAATATGGAATAGAATAGAATAAATAGGCTTACCATTGCCCCCGCTTAGACCTTCATCCGGAAAACATGTCTGAGCTAGCACAAGTGAGGCTTCCCCAATAACTTCCGGGTCATCCCCGCTGCAAAGATATGTTGGCCGCGTATCCACAAGACGAAACCAAAACCGCCTACTTACTTGGTGTCCCCGAAAATCCCATAAAACATCTTTCCGTCACAGATGACAGCACCAAGCGCATTGGGCTTGATATCCTGGTGCGCGTCCCAGAATGTCTGGGGTATAACGTACCATGGCACAGACGAGGCGTCTAGTGCACCAAAGGAGGTTTCTGGTTGACCGTCGGGGTTTCCCTGTCTGGCGTCGTTGGGAGGATGCTGGGAATATGTATACACACGATAGTACGTACCGCACATTGGTACTATAAGACTAAGCATTAGCTCGAGCGGCGACGTGATATGAAGAAACATACGTCGACTCCATCGCAATCCACGTCCATGTCTAGGTTGACATGAAGCGCATTCCACCGGTAAAAGGTGCGATATGCTCACCTGCAACAAAATGGTATGCAGACACACCATCAAGGTTGAGCCAATTCCCCTGGATATAGACGTTGTCTTCGTCCCCCTCGGTCGCGGGGAAGCTATCAATAATACCAGTCCGTGACAGTGTGCTCGCTTGACCAGCGGTGTAGATAGCCGAGACGTCGATGGAGGGGTCCGCGGCGAAATTCGCAGCTGCGGTTGCCAGGAGACAAGGACACAGGAAGAGCCAAGCGAGTTTGGTGTGTAGCATTGGGACGGTGATGTAGGAGCGTAAGAGGCGCGAACTTTATAGTTGCTGTGACAGATTCCCTTGCGTTTCTGAACAACGGTCTGCTTGCTGTCCTTCATCATGACATCGTTGGAAGTCACAGATCAAAAGCCGAATAGAAACCAAGTGAGCCGGCATAGCAGTAACTCAGTAACAGTCCAGCTAAAGACTAAGACTGGACGATCTGCCGAGTCACCATTGCCGGCGATACTTAATTAATCGAGCTGAGGCATTGTCCCAAGGATATATGAACTGAATGAAGTCAACTTCATGTCAATCAACATATTTAGGGAGAGTTGCGACACATACAATATTACTGGAAGAAATCAAATTCACTGTGATGCTGGATGGATGTCTTTATGTTCACGGGCGGTCACAGCAGAGGCAGCCGCGAAGGGAAGAATAGATCGTAGTCTGTAGAGAACAGGTTGGAGACAAAGGCAGCAAAAGAATAAGAACTAACCCGAATAGCCAAGGCCAAGAACATTGGAGAATGCTGCCATTGTAACTGTAAATTAGCGTCGCTAGAGAGTCTGAGGCAACGCGATAAGTACTTGGTTACGCAGTCCGGGTAAAGCCACCGATAATTCCCTGCCATAAAGTTCACATGACCGTGACCGGAGGGATCCGACCTGCCGAAACGGCAATGCCCATCCTTCCTTACTTCCTCTACTTCAAAATTCACATGCACACAGTTCAATTAAGCTGTCCCACATCTAGGCCTAAATGTGCAAAGCAATCTTGATTAAATCAAATTTCATAGTGCATATGAATTTCTTTGTTTTTTCCTCTTGTGAGGTCTGCTTGAAGGCAGTACTCAACAGTCACTAACAATCAGCTGATTCTTGGACTTCATGTCCTCAATTTCTCAAAGTTTGTTCTATCAGAAATCATGACTGTACTGTCTCTGTATGAAGGACAAGTTCTTGCTGAATACTCCTGCACTGTTTGATACCTTCATCCCATCAAAATTGCTAGTTATCAGCCCTTCATTCCAAGGGTTAAAAGTTTTTGAACATGATACAGTTTATGAGCTGATGGTTTTTAATTCCTTTGTTACTTATCCCCTTCTTCTGACTTCACAGAAAAAAAGCAAAGTGTAACTCACTTTCTATCAGTTTTTGCTTCTCTCATGTTTCTCAGATATGTTTTGGTTTCAATGGCTTTGTCCTGTTTCATGTCTGCTTTTCAATGGCTAAACTACATGATAGATGAACCCAAGTATTTCTTGGTAGACACAGACAGCCTTAATGACAGAGGGTTCAAATGTGTTATGATGTTGAAATGCTGTGAAGCAGCAATGGATGAATCAACAATGTGCAGGATGCATACTACTAAAACACCAAAACCAAATCACAATGCAGTTTGAGGGAGGAATGGTAATATCTGGATTCTAAGTATGTAAAGAATGTAACATAGATAGGGTGCCATAAGGGGTTGTTCAAAGATGTATATTGGAGTTTGCTTGGACAAAGCTGTCTGTGTCACTGAACACAACAAAACTTATCTCAAATAGTCTGTCTGGTGCAGGTTCTGAACTTGTACTGACTTCCTGATGCAGTTTCTGGACTGATACAATGCATCTAGTTGTGACTTATACATAATACTGACTGTTCTGAACTGTCTCTGAACTGTCTGACTGTCTGATATAAACTTTTGATTGCTTTCTAAGAGTTCTTTCACAAAATAAAGTGATCTGATCACCACAATACTATTCAGATTGGGTCCATGACTCAAAGCTCTTAGTCAAATACAACCTATACTATTTGCTTGATAGTGTTTTGAGAGGCCCAGAAGCCTGCCCTCTCTCTATATATGACTTTGTATTTATACTTTCTGGCTATCTATATCTGACTAACATAACAGACTACTGACTGATATACTTGCTGACCCAACCAGATATGCTGAACTCACTTTCTGGCAGATATGAGCTCATATGCAGCTATCTGAGTGATCAATCTGGCCAGACCATGGATCAAGCTGTGGAATTTATTGTTATGCCAATCTTTCAGCTCTTATGCCAAGATCTAGTATCTAGCACACTTAGTGAGAATACTGGTGATATGCTGGGTATATGTCCAGCCCTATAACTTGTGAATTCTGCATAACACACTAGAATATGCTAGTAACTGAGGACTATGGCTGAGGCTCCAAGCTGATAGTCATGCTAGTCACTAATACTAAGTCCAAAAGGGACTTTGTAAAATAACATGGTCTAAGGATAAAAATCCTAAGTCAGGTTTGAACTTAGAAAAGTTCTGCATCACATCTTGAAAAATACTAAGTCCAAGTTGGACTTAGAAACAGTACCTCAAATAGGGCCAATTCTATATGCCACTAAGACAAGTATATTCTAAGACAGCTAGTGGTATAATATCATAGCCAGTTGTGGAGTATTGAGTAAAGACAGCACTATCCAGGAGCAGTAGGAAGTGGAACCCAATGATCTGTGGCTAGCACTCTGAGTTTTGACTCAAATGCCTAAGTCTGAATTTTCTAGGTATCAGGTGATCTAAGAGACTTAGAATTGAGAGGAATAGAGTAGATATGACTGGTTGGCCAGGCCTGTTTGGGCCTCATTGATCAAGCTACTAAGAATAACCCAGAAGATTAAAACTCTGGGTAAACATAAAGGAGTTAGATACCCACAAGCACTGTAAGCTTAAAATAAAGCTGTGCAGTGGCCAGGCAGGTCTGGGCAGACCTAGGTGGGTCCAGGAGTGCTGCAAATCCAGAATCATGGTGTGATTCTGCTTTAAACAGGAGAAATACTATTTTGAATGCTTTATTTATAGATTCTGTACCTGTTGTTGATGTATAAAAATAGGGAAGAAGGGGAAGTAGCAAGCAAGTGACACACCTCCACATTCAGGCCTTCTAGCTCACTATAGTTAGTCTCTGGGACAATGGTTTTTGAGTTCTGCTTTGACTGAGTGATTTATTTAGGTTGCTTTGTCACTTAGAGAGGATTGGATTGGAATAATAACTGTATTTTGGGTTTCAGATTAATTTGTGTTCCAAAATATAAGGGTTTCAGTGTCAGAATACAAGTTCTTCAGTTTTGAGGACTGCTAGCCAGCCAAGAGTGCAGCTAGTCAAGCCTAAGTGCTTGATAGACTTAGTATTTGGGTTTCAGAATATTCTAAGTTGATTTAGAGCACAATTGTGCATTGATTCTAAGTCCTAATTATACTTAAACATTGCTATAAACTACTCTCATGAGTATTGCACCTTAGAAAGCAAGATAGAGTTGAATAACTGTCTTTATTGACTGTTTCTTTAATTTTACTTAAGACTGCAAGAGTGCTTCTATCATACTTGAAACAACTGACCTCAACTGTATTTGGTGATTGTGTATTGAGTGGTTAGGTGTTGATGTTTGAGAGTTTATTCCCCATTCACCTCTCTTAGTCACTTAGCCATTACCAAGCACATCAGCAGCACTATATCCATGGCATTGTTCTGTTGTTCTAGAGTACAAGTTGAATAATAGTATATAGGTCAGTTGATGTATAATCTACTTGACTAGTGCATCATAATATCTGCAATGAAATGTTCTCTACTTGATTTTGATAGCCTTATCTTTGAGTGTCTGTCTTGCTCCTCTCTGAAAACAAATTCAATGGTCTCAGTTTATGCTGAATAGGACAATAGCTTCTTCTGCTTTTCCATTTTCTTTCATGTCATGTGTTACAATTTTCACAGTATTAACCCCTATTTATACTTAGTCAGAGTGCTTAAACTCAGTGATTAAGGTTGTGAGACAAAGCTTAGTCATCACAACTGAGCCAAGTTGGTCATTGTCTTTTGATACAACAGCATTGCACAACAATGCACAATCAGCCCTTTATGTATAGTAATAATGTTGAGAGCAGGTTGCATAGCATAGCAGGGAATGCCAGGTCTGGAGTCAAAAGTCAAAAGCTAGTAGATGTTGACTTTCAATCTCCAGTATTGGTAGCTACGATTATGTAAGATAAGAGTGACATGGAGGGTGTGCTACTTCAACACTCCCTCTCGACCGAACATGTCTATGGAGGTATTGAGACAAGTCTGAGTAAGGTAATCATGTGTCTGAGCTTCTCTCTTCCTAATCCCTTTGTCAAGGCATCGGCTGGCATATTTTCAGTTCATAAGTGGACCACATGGATGTGCCCCTTTTCAACTTCATCATGCAGCCAATAGAATCGAAGGTCAAGGTGTTTAATCTGGCCATGATGTTCAGGGTTTTGAGCAACCGACAGAGCAGACTCATTGTCGATATAGAGGACTGAGGCATTGGTGAGTGAATAGCCAAACTCTGTGAACAAGTTGCAAAGCCAAAGGATTTCCTGACCAGCAGACACAGCTGAAATGTATTCTGCCTCTGTTGTTGAGAGTGTCACAAATGCCTGAAGACGACTCATCCAGCTAATGGCTCCAGTACCCATTTTGACAATGAAGCCACTTGTAGAATGCCCACTATCTTTGTCGCCCCCATGGTCTGCATCACAATAAGTCTTAAAGTCAAAGACTGATGAATCTGACTCAGAGTCAGGAGAGTAGATAATATGATAGTTGACTGTGCCCTTCAGATAGCATAATAGCCGTTTGAGAGCTTCCCAGTGGGCTGTGCTGGGGTTTTTGCTGAATCATGAGAGTATGCTCACAGGATAGGCAACATCAGGCCTGGTAGCAATAGCGAGGTAGGCCACAGAGCCAAGCACATTCAGGTATGAGATTGTCCACATTGTCTCATATTTCTCTGGTGTTTTGGGAGACTGATCTGCTGTAAGTTTTATGTTTGGATCCAAAGGTGTCAGAACAGGATTGCAGTTGGCCATTCCTGCACATTGCAGAATATCTAGGATGTATTGGTGCTGGGAGAGAGAGAGTGTTCAGTTGGCTTGGTCACACTTGATCTTGACACCAAGGAGGTAAGACGTTGAACCCAAGTCTCGAAGCTTAAAGTGCTTCTTGAGATCATTGATGACCTTTGCAACACCATCTGGTGTCTTTGTGGCAATAGTCATGTCATCAACGAAGACTGGAATAATGATACACTCACTGTCTCTCTTGTAAACCCAGACACTATGCTTGCATTTTACCTATTCAAAACCCATGGCATTGGTCAATGTTGCATGTAGCTTTTTATGCCATTCTCTCCCAGCTTGCTTTAGTCCATATAGAGACTTGAAGAGGTGCCAGACCCATTCCTTTTCTTTCTCCTCAAAACCTTCTGGCTGCTCCATATACACCTCTTCTGTCAGCTCACCATTGAGAAATGCTGATGAGATGTCAACACTCCATAGCTCTAAATCCTTGAGGGCACCAAGTGCTAGAACAGCTCGTAGAGCAGCCCATTTTGGCATTGGAGAGAAGGTTTCAGTGTAATCAAAGCCAGATTGTTGTGAGTATCCTTTTGCAACAAGCCTTGCTTTATAGTGCTCAATTGATCCATCAGCATTGCATTTTACTTTGAATACCCAGCGACTCCCAACTGCCTTTCAATTTGGAGAGCATTTCACCAATTCAAAGATGCCATTCTCAACGAGTGCCTGTATCTCTTGCATAGTGGCTTCATACCAACTTGCAGCTTCCTCTGAAGGACATTTCATAGCTTCATGAAAGGATTTAGGTTCACCATCATGTGTAGATGCCTTGTAAGCTGCTTCTGTCATGCTCTCAAATGCAACTTCCAGTCCTTTCTCCATTGTCAAATGCTCAATTGTCTGGCTGGAGAAAGCTATGCCTTTGAGAATAGTTTTATCTTCCATAAAGGCTGTATGTGCTTGATCCTCTGCATCTCTCACATGATCATCATTGTTGACATTTCAGCACATTCCACGACCATAATCAGGGCCAGGATCATATAAGCCATCATCGCATATTCTGTATTCATATTTACCTAGGTCTGTTGGAGATGGTGGTGATGGTGATGGAGTTAGGTCTGAGAGAGATCCATCAAATGGTGAGCCAGGGGGAGTTATAACATCATGAGGAAGGGGTGATACTGGAGGTGATGGGCTTGGAGGAGGTAAGAGATTTGGTGCTGGAGGATTTTCTGAGGGTGAAAGATCATCATTGTTAAAGTCTCTCCCTTGATCAGGCAGCATAGGAGAATCTGACAGATTTGGGAGTGAAGAAAATAGATCACCAAAGGGATTGATAAGAGTTTTTGTATTTCCTGGGAACACCTGCTCATCAAAAACAACATGGCTTGATATGATAAACTTCTTGGTTACAGGATTCCAGCACTTCCATGCTTTTGTGCCTGATGGATATCCAACAAATATGCATTTAGTAGTGCATGGCTGAAGACCTTGTTGCTTGTTCTTTTTAACATGAACATAAGCTAAGCAGCTGAAGACACGCAAGTTAGAGACATCAGGTTTCTTCTTATGCCAGCCAGTATATGGTGTTGTTTTAGGAAGTGGTGCTGTAGGGCAATGGTTGCACATATATACAAATGCAAGCACTGCTAGTCTCCAGAAGGAGGGAGAAAGATGAGCTTCATAGAGCATAGTAATAGCCTCTTCAGCAATATCACGATTTGCATGTTCTGCAATTCCATTTTGATGAGGCTCATCAGGCTCAGTATGGTGCCTTGATATCTCTTCTTCTATGCATAACTGATCAAATTCATGACCCATATACTCTCCTTCACCATCGTCTTGCTCCTCTAAGATCTTCAGACCATGAAAGTTTTCAGCATAGCCTTTGTAGTGTTTAAATTCAGCCAGAGCATCACTCTTGTGCTTTAGCAAGGCAACAGCCTAAAAATGCAGAGCACCTCATATAAAAGTGATCCAGTAGCAATAACCTTCTGATGTAGCAACTGATATCAGTCCTTTAAGATCAGAGAATACAATTGCAAGAGGGTGTGTTGGAAGAGGTGAGAGCTCTCGAGGGATATTATGTCACCTGTGCTTGCCCATAAGACAGGGTTCACAAATTGGGTCAGGATTAGATTGTGTATTGTTCATCTTCATATTCAAGACAAGTTGATTCTCGTACATGTCCCAGACAATGTTTATACTTCTGTGACAGGTTCATCAATGCCATAGAGTCAGATCAAATGGACAGATGCTCGCAGTATTGGAGGTTACCAGCCTTGTAGTGTGAGTGGTGCCATTAAGATATCCGATGTTATTATCATTAACGGTGGCTGAGAAATGAAGCACTTTGTCTTGAAAGAACTAAACAGATAACCCAGCTATGTTGATCTCATATCCTTTATGATATGTAAGATGGAAGAGTGAAAGCAAGTTATTGTAAAGATCAGATACATGCAGTACATCCTGGAACTCAACAGCCTCACAGACCTCTCCATTCTTCTCTTTAGGCTCAAACACAACTGTCCCCATGCCTGCTGAATAGATGATTGAATTGTCTGCTAACCAAATTGGAACCACATGTAGTGTCCAGACATGAAACCAGTCTCGACGATGGCTCATGTGAGATGAAGCACCTGTGTCCATATTCCAGTTAGATGATGCTGGGGACAAGAGATTGATACTCGCTTGGCTGGCAGTCTCTTCTACAATGTTTGACTTCTCTGTCTTTGCCTCTCCCACCTTCTTGCCTGATTTTATATTCCGATGTTCCTGGACATGCTGTATAGCTCACTCCTTGGCTTTCTTTTTGCTGAAACACTCCTTCTTGGTATGTTCAGAGTTGGTGCACCAGCTGCAGGTGGTATCAGATGATGCCACATGAGTGGCTTGGACTCTGACAGTGCTTGCTTTGAATGATGTTGCTGAAGTGGTGTCATGAGAGCAGTGCTGCATCTCTTCAGTGTGGAAGGCAGCAATGAGTTTGTCGAGACTGAGAGAATGGAGAAGAAGGACTGATGATACGAAATTGTTGTAATCAGATGGGAGGGCACAGATGAGAGTCATGGATTGAAGCTCTTCATTGAGTTGATCAATGGTGAATCTTTTGGGATGGAGTGCTTTGATGTCTTGTATAGCTTGTGAGACACGTCCAATGAGAGTAGAGAGAGACTCTCCATCATCCTTCCGAATGCTGAATAAGGCATCATAGGCATTGAAATGGATGCCCGGTTTTTGCTGTTGGTGAATGTCTTTGTTACGATTTTTCCTGTTTTTCCTCTATTTTCTTTTCTTTTTCCTCAGAAGTGATCCCTATTTTGCTTAGTCAGGGCGCTTAGGCCAGCGCTTAGGACTGTGGAAATGCTTAGCTCAGCAAACCCAGTCAGTCCTTGTCATAACACGCTGCTGTGTGCTGTGAAGGGAGAGACAACGACCTTTTTATCCTTCAACTGCGGTGCAGCAGTAACAGCACACAGCAGGACAATGGCTTTTGGAGGAAGACTGACAAAGGCAGGGGAAACAGCATAAACAGCAGGACCACAGCTTTATTTATAATATGATAACGGAACAGTATTTAAGTAGCTTAGTTCTCGCTGTAATATCCCAGTCTCGAACTAAAGTTTACACGCTACCATCTTATCTCGAGCTCTGCTAATTCGACGAGCCTTGTACCACACAGTACTCTTGACACCTTAGTGAACTCAGTCAGATATACCCGAAGTGCGAGGTACCAAACTGTTTATCATGTGTTGACTGTCACATGAGATTTGGGTCTAACAGTCTTTCAGTTTCGACCACATAGCTGTGAGCTTACTCATGAGGAGACTGATGTGAGCATGCTGTGATTTGTCAATGCAAAGCCAGAGGTATCCTGCTGCAGATGAATGAGCTTGAAGGTAAGCTTTCATCTCCCTTTTTTTGAGCTTTGTGGGTTTGCTGGGGTCGACTTGCTCTGGTGGCTCCTCAGTGCCATCAAAGTGGCCAAATAGCCCCTTGATGCACATATAGGCCTCGAATGAAGGTGCAAAATGGTTCCAGTTGCTAGCATAGAGGTTGGGAAAACCATGTTTGGTGGTGTCAACGATGTCTGAGTCATTTATTGTGGTGTGAGAGAAAAAGAGACCATTGGGGTTAGAGAGTGTGTGGATGTGACTTCCGAATGGATAGTGATATCCTTTAGGAAAGTGAGTGAGACTTTGATGTCTAGTGAATAGTTCGCGAGAGGGAATGAAAAAGTTTGCTTGGCTTAGTAAGGCATGAGGCCCATAATCTGTTGAGAGCAGGTTGTGTAGCACAGCAGAGAATGCCAGGTCTGGAGTCAAAAGTCAAAAGCTAGTAGACATTGACTTTCAATCTCCAGTATTGGTAGCTACAATTATGTAAGGTAAGAGTGACATGGAGGGTGTGCTACTTCAACAAATAATGCCCAAGGACAAAGGGCATAATAAACACAGTAATGCACAATAAGTAGTAGTATAATTAGTTTGGACTTGTACAATATTTAAGAGGCTCACTCTTACTGATAATCCCCAGCTTTGAGCTAAAGTTTATTCACACACTATTCTATACTTGAGCCAACTCCAAAGGCCTTGTGATACACTGATCAGAATACACATCAGTGAACTCAGTCAATCTCCTAAAGTGCAAGGAGACTTCTGTTTATCACATGTTTCTGTTCATGTGATGCTTGGATCTAACAATTAGCTCAAAGCTTCTAGCTTCCCTTTCTCAAGCCCAACTATGCTGAGAAACCAAATGCCTGCCCTGAATCCAACTGACCCAAACTTTGATCAAGAGTTCTTCAAACTTCTAGCTTCTATCATCAGAACACTTTTAGGCTTACTTGTGATTATCCAGCTGTGCCAGAGACATCACTCAATTACTGCCTGGGCTATCTGACATTATCAAGAATTCCAGCACATCTGACACATCTTATAAAATGTAACCTCAGACCTTCTATTACATAATATCCCAGACTCCTGACAAACAACCTACCAGCCTCCAACCAGCCTCCTACTAGAAGCTGGGCCTAGCCGCATGCATCAGAGGGATGGTCAGAAAGAAGAGAGAGAGCAGCACTCCTCTCAACCTAGACCAAGCAGAAACCAGCATCCTTGCATCTCAGAAAACTGAGAAATATTTGTACCAGATGCTATACCTAACCACAAAGATGAGGGACTCCTGGAAGACTTCTTCCAGCAGTCTCCCTCTCCTGACCCTTCCACTGCCTCTTGGATCCATGGGATTGCTGACCATGCCTGAAACTCCCTCAATGCCACTTGGATGGCTCCAAGATTCCATGGCACATCTTCTGGAAGCCAGCCTTGCAGCAACCCCACCTCAGCCTACCACTCTGCAGGAATCAGCACTAGGATGGAGCAGGCATCCTTGGACCAGCTCAATGATGAGCACTAAGCAAGAGAAAACTGGGATGCAGTTATTCACTGACTCTTCCTGGCATGAGACCTTAACCACCCCTTCAACTACAACAAAGCCCTCCAACAGGAGGAACAGAGGCAGTGAGATGCACTCCAACCAGCCTACAGTGAGCTTGAAGAGTGCATCATCACCAGAAGATATGAGGCACATAAGGCCACTGAGTATGACTGGCAGCACAGAGACCAGCAGTGCAGAGAAGAAACTGCACATCTTAGCAGCAGATCCTCAAACTGATACAGGCTATGATCTAGTCTATCTATTTCAACTCCATATTCTGGGAGCCCAGCACAGACAATGAGCATGACCCATAGGCAAAAGAATCCCACAAGGTCCTTACCACTGATAAAGCCCAAGCAAGAGGGGATAACAGAATCCTGCCTCTGGAATGGGCAGATTTCTGCTCCACCAGCCTGAAGACCCTCAAGTATCCCTCTCCCCAGCAAACCTCCAGCCCTGACACCACATTTGAGGATGATGAGTCCATCCTCAGACACTACAGACTATGAGTACCTCTCAATGCCCACATCTCTGCCCAGACACTCTGAGGATACTTGAGAAGCCAAGCCACCCAACAATTCCTCAATAAAGAATATTACTGAAACTTTCATCTCTATAGTGAGTGAGTGGCAGTTGCACAAGCAGCAGGTAGAAATAGATATGATGTCTCTATTGAGAGCTGACCAGCTGTCAGCTACCAGATGGGACCCATTGCTGAGGGCCCCTCCACTGGATCCAGCATCCAGCTGGAGCAGTGGATCAATGAGGACCATTCAACTGCCAGAGAATGTGAGGAGTATCTCTGCTCTGCCTGCTGCTTCTCTCCTAGGGGATGATGAGGACAAGGAAGAGGCCAATGAGGAAACTAAAAGCAGTGAGGCCCTATGCTCTGGAGGGGAGTTATCCTTTCTATTGAAAGAAGACACTGACAAAGAAGAGCTGGAAGCAGAGATATAGAGTGCAAGGGTACAGGAGTACCAGGAGTGATATGAATGAGGCATGGCTTATCTATAGTGCAATGCCAGCTGGTTGGCATCATGCCTTGATAAATTATATGTTCATGCTGAACCATATGAGCATACAGAGATTCTGCAGCATGCTGCTATGGCATATGCTGCTGAACAGTATAACAAGAATCACTCTGAAGATCTGGTCAGCAGGATACCAGAATACCAACCAGCATCCAAGGTTCAACCAATGCCTTGGTCCCCTCTCCATTATGCTGAAGCAAGCTATTTACTCAGCTCTGTCAGTCTGAAGCAGCTATTTGTACACTGCTTCCTCAATGTGATCAATGGCAATACAGCTGTCATGACCTAAACCCCTGCTGACAACCTGACCTGTTGGGTATTAAAACCCATGGACCAGTAGAGGAAGCCACATACTAGGGGCACAGCTCCCACCTGATGAAGCCACCAGAAGTGAAACCAGGAAGGAACTGACCTGGGATGATCCAAAAGCAGTACAGTTAGGCTTCACCATCAAAGACAGTGTCATTATCTGAAAAGAAGCAGCACTGCAGGAGAGCCCTGTCACCAATGACAATTCTCTCCACTCTTTTCCTGGACTGCCAAACAAGTGGTGGCACTCTTCCTTCTCAGAATGGCCCAACCCAATGGGCCTTCTTCCTGACAATGCCACTGTACTACAGTGCAAGCCTGACTTGCTTCACAAACCACACCCCTTTAAAGGGGCATCTGACAATATTGATCAATTTCTTGTCAACTGCAAACAATATTTTGAGGTATATATTGGATACCTCAGAATGGACATGAACAAGATCATCTTCACTGTCTCTTACCTTAAAGAAAAGGCAAAAACATGGTGGATTCTTATTTCTCCAAACTTCTGATCTAGCACAAGAGAACACTACTAATACTCCTTGTGGCCAGTATTCAAACAAATGTTACATGATAAATTCATTGATTCAGTGGTGCAAGAAGTGCATAAACAAAAGATCAAGGAGTACAAGATGAGAGATAAGGCAGTGATGGATTACTTTAATGAGTTGGAACAGCTCATGAAGCTTGCTGGCATCTGAGATGACATAGCAAACAATGGATGAATAGTTGAGGCCCTCAAGAGGGGAGTCCCCTCCTCATATGTCACAATGATTTCTGCCATTGGCATCAAAAGCTTGATACCAGTGGGGTATGAGAAATAGAAGGAATGGATCATCAAGATGTACAAGAAGTGACAAAGGCAGAAAGCAGAACAGTCAATCCTGTGAGAATATCTCAAAAAATCAACACTGCCAACCTCAAATAAATTATCAGAGATAACTGCTAGAAAATCATTAGGATTCCTGATGGCCCCAACTTACAGCATGCAGAAGACAGGAACAGGAACAATATACACAGGGGCAGGGAAGCTCATGGACATTGATCAAATGAAGAAAAAAGGTAAATGCTTCAACTGCAGGTGGAAGGGCCATATGGCCAAAGAATGCCCAAAGAAGAAGTGAACCTGAGAAGATATCTGCACACAGATAGCTGAACTACAGAAGGAAGAAGAAGAACTTGGCATGGATACTAAAGTGGAGGAGGTAAAAGATGGGGCCAGTCAGTGAGCAATTCCACTGAGCTGGCCAAAGGACTTTACAGTATGCATTAAAAAGCCACTAGTCAGACTAATATGGTTTCTGTAGTTACTCCTATGCCTAAACTATATGCATTCAAATATACCCCGATTATTTACCCTGTGCATCCAAGAATCACCTAAGAAAACTCAACCACCCTTGGGCTGAACAGGGGAAGAGATCCTCAACAGATGGCTCAAGCCAATCAACACCAAATAGACTTGGCAGGCCATCTGAGAAGCACCAACAGAAGAAGCAGCAAAGGCCATACTCAAGAACTGGATATATAAGATCTGAGTAGAAGAGATCATCAATGAGATGATCAATAGAATGAAGAAAGCAGAGAGGTGTCAAGCCCTAGAATGGCTCAATGAATTACAATGACTAAAGAGATATGTCTGCTACACCAAAACCTTGAGATGAAACCTCATGATCAAAGCCCAAATTGAAATGTTGACAAACCAAGCCAACCACTTGGTCATAGTCCTAGTGAATAGCAGCTGCACCAGAAGCTCAATCAATCATGCTTTTATTGACAAGCACAAGCTCTCCACATGGGCAACAGCAGCCCCCATTCTAATCTATAATGTCAACAGTACTAAGAATCAAGCCAGCTTGATCACAGAATTCATCAAACTCCAACTTATAATCAGAAATAATTCTGAAAGGATTGACCTAGCAGTAGTGGATCTTAGTATGAAGGAAGTCTTCCTTGGCCATGACTGGTTAATCAGGCACAACCTGCTGATTAACTGAAAGACCAGGAGAGTAACATTTGCATGATGCAAGTGCTGGAAACTCTCATTTGAACTCTCTGATAAAGACCCAGAGAATTGCTGGGATGAAGAAATGGAAGACAGTGAAACTATTCTCACCATCAACATGCAACAGGAGATCCAAATCTGGATGATGCATCATGCCAACAACCTGGCAGCAAAGGCCCATGAACAAAAGGAGAAGAAAACATTTGAAGAAATAGTATCTGAATGAGCATGAGACTTCAGGGACCTCTTCAAAAAAGAGAGCTTTGATGAGCTCCCAGAACTGAAGCTATGAGATCATGCAATGAAACTGATCCCTAATGCCAATGCCAACCTCAACTGCAAGACATATCTGCTCAGAAATAACAAACAACAGGAACTTGATTGTTAAGCCCAAATTCCATGTGACCAATAACACATGATAAACTATTGCTACCTCACACTTCAGGTAAAATGATAGAGTCCACTATAAGTGTTTGTTGGTGTTGTATTGTCAAAGTGTTGCAAGTCACTTGAGATAAGATGGTGAAGAATAAACTTTAGCTCAAAGCTGGGGATACTACAGCAAGAGCTATGCTACTTATATACTAATCATCATTCATCCTAAAGATATAACTACTTCATTGTTTGTCCTGGTGCTGTAGAGTGCTTTGTCAGTGCTGTTAAGCTACCTACAAAAGAGTATTGTCTGCTGTTGAGCTGTTACTGCTGTGCAGCAGAATAAGGATAAAAAGGGTATTGTCTGTTGTTGCTATCATACAGCAGTGCAGTAAAACAGTGACTGACTGGACTGTATGCTGACTAAGCTCAGTGTCCCATGGTTCTAGCACCAGCTGACTAAGCAAAAATAGGAGTCAACCCTGAATAAGTCAAGTAAAAAGAAAAGAAAATAGGAAAAATCATAACATTGATAAGTTCCTTGAAGAAAACCTGTCTAGTGAGAGGATCTGTCCCTCCAAATCCCCCATAGCCTCTCTCTTCTTCTTCATTAAAAAAAAAGACAGAAAGCTCTGTCCAGTTCAGGATTACCAAAAACTCAAGGAGATGACAATCAAAAATCATTATCCACTTCCATTGATTTCAGAATTGATGGACAAACTTCAAGATGCTAAGTACTACACCAAACTTGACATGCAGTGGGGGTATAACAATATCTGTATGAAGAAAGAGGATGAGTGGAAGGCAGTGTTTAGAACTAACTGAGAGCTCTTTGAACCCATGATTATGTTCTTTGGACTCATGAACTCACCAGTGACATTCCAATGGATGATGAATGATATATTCAAGGATCTCATTACCACTAGGAAGGTTACCATCTACCTGAACAACATCCTAATAATATCAAAGACAAAGGAGAAACATTGACTGTTGGTATGACAAGTACTAGCATTGATGAGGAGACACAAGCTATTTCTCAAAGCAGAGAAATGTGAGTTCAAGGTACTACAAACTGAGTACCTTGGAGTCATCATCAGTGAAGGGAGCATTCACATAGACCCAATCAAAGTGGCAGGAGTGGTAGAATGGCTGGAACTGATGAAGAAGAAGGAACTCCAATCATTTCTAGGATTCATGAACTTCTATCAATAGTTCATCTGAGACTACAGCAAGATTGTCTGGCCAATAATGCAATTAACTGAAAACACCCCATGGACATGGAGACCCTCTCAACAAGCCACTTTCAACAATCTTAAGCAATGACTGGCAGAAGACATAGTACTAGCAATATCAATGCAGGATGGAAAATTCTGAGTGGAGGCTGACTCAAGTGAGGGAGCTATTGGTGCTGTACTGTCCCAAGAACAAGAAGGAAAGTGGCAACCCAGTAGCATTCTTGTTAAAAGCCCTAATGGTCACCAAACAGAACTATGAGATTTATGATAAAGAGCTGCTAGCAATAATATTAGCCCTGGAGGAGTGATGACATTATCTGATTGGGGTAGTCCAAACCTTCAAGATCTGGACAGATCATCAGAACCTCTAGTATTTCAGGCAGCTGCAGAAACTTAACTGATGACAGGCACACTGGGTCATAGAACTGAGCCAGTATCTGTATACTCTGCATCACAAAGCAGGGACCATAAACAAGAAGGCAGACCTACTAAGCCAGAGAGCTGATCATGATCAAGGAGAGCATGACAACAAAAGGGTGATCCTGATCTGCCCAAAACATTTTAGGATCATGATCATGCCCATGGAAGAGGAGATCCATGAAAGGATCAAGAGTATCACAAGGGACATCAGCAAGTGGAAGCAACATATGGCTTTATCTCTAAATCACAAAAGAGGAATGATGAAGAAAGAAGGGATGATCTGGTATGACAGCTGGATCTATATTCCCTGGAACCAAGTCTTATGTGGTGAGATCATTACCACCTATTATGACCATATGACTATCAGACACCCAGATATTACCAAGATGAAGGAACTTGTCTTATGAGAATATTGGTGGCCTAAAATAGGCAACAACATCATATAATACATCAAAGTATGTGAAGTTTGTCAATGAGGCAAATCTTCCACTCAGCTACAAGCAGCATCACTCTATCCAAACAAGATCCCATCATCACCATGGACTCATATCTCAGTGGATATGGTAACAGGACTGCTGGACTGTAATGGCTATAATGTCATTATCATCATAGTCAATCAATTTTCTAAGGCAATCATCTCAATTGCTTGTTTAACAGAGTTAACTTCTGAAGAATGGGTGAAGATCCTTCATGATGAGGTATACACCAAATATAGCATACCTCAAGTGGTTATTTTGGACAGAGAGACCCAATTCATCTCTAAATTCTTGAATGACTTATATCAGCTTCTGAACATCAAATGGAACACATCCACTGCCTACCATCTCCAAACAGATGGACAGACAGAATGAGTTAATCAAGAAGTGGAAAAATACCTTTGTCTTTTCATCAACTATGGCCAGGATGACTGAACAGAGTGGCTGGCACTTGCTGCCTTCCAACACAACAATTGAGTCCACTCCATGACTGGCAAAACTCTCTTCTTTGTCAATTATGGCCATCACTCTAATATTGCCCAAACAGAATGTCTTCACACTACAACCCCCACTTCCACTGACTTTGCCACTACCATAGCAAAGATACATTATGAAACAAAGACAGCCCTCAAAAAGGCTGCAGCATCCATGAAAAAACAATATGACAAGCACCACTGACTGGCACATGAATATTCAACCAACAACAAAGTCTGGTTGGATACCACAAACCTACATCTTCCCTGGCCAAAATGCAAACTAGATGACAAGTGGACAGGGCCCTTCTCTGTCCTTGCAAAAGTGGGCAACTCAGCCTACAAATTGCACCTTCCCTCCAGCTGGAAAATTCATGATGTGTTCAATGAAATATTGTTGACACTCTATGTCACACCCACATTCTCAAATCAGAAATATCCACCTCCACTGCCACCTGATTTAATCAATGATGAAGAGCATTACAAAATTGACAAGGTATTAAATCACAAATCTATGACTACAAATAGAGAATAAATTGACTATACCAGATCACCTTTCTCATGACTGACATGAGAAGAAGGGCAGGTTATCTGCTCTAGGACCAGCCTACTTATCCCTAAATTAAGCTATCAGGATGATGGTCTTAAGGAGGGAGTAATGTTATGATTTTCACAACTTTACTTTTCTTTTTGCAGTATTAACCCCTATTTATGCTTAGTCAGGGCACCTAAACCCAGCAATTAAGGCCATGAGACAAGCTTAGTCATCACAACTGAGCTGAGTTGATCATTGTCTTTTGATGCAACAGTGTTGCCCAATGATGCACAATCAGCCTTTTATGTATGATAATGACACCCAAGGACAAAGGGCACAATGAACACAGTAATGCACAATAAGTAGTAGTATAATTAGTTTGAACTTGTACAGTATTTAAGAGGCTTGCTCTTGCTGGTAATCTCCAGCTTTGAGCTAAAGTTTATTCACACACTATTCTATACTCAAGCCAACCCCAAAGGCCTTGTGACACACCAATCAGAATATGCATCAGTGAACTCAGTTGATCTCCCAAAGTGTGAGGAGACTTCTGTTTATCATGTGTTTCTGTTCATGTGATGCTTGGGTCTGACATCATGCATGAATGAAGGATAGTTTCATCAAAAGCTACAAGTACCAGGCCTGTACACTCTATGGCTGAAACAGCATCTTTCCATCAGGGTTCCTGACTGTCTAAGCTGATATTCTGGAGCCTATAAAACTGACAGAGATTTCCAATAAATTTCAGTGAATTCACCTTGCAAGAGAGCATGTTTGATGATCATAAATCTCTCATAGGAAGAAAGATGTCTCTGCTGAGTTAGCCAGTAAAAAACCAATTCCACAGCTTTTAGAGCATGATGAGAAGGAATTGAACTACAAATTAACCTCATCTACCAGTGCAGTAACACACTCAGAAAGTGGGATTATGTTGATCAGTGTTTTCTTTAGTACACTGCAATAGCTGACTGGTATTTAAAGAATTACATCCACCTATTTCTATTTATCACCACATTCTTCACTTTCATGCATTAACCTAAGTCCAGACATGAGAAAAGGATGAATTTGTTGGACAGTGGGCTGGTTCATGTATCATTTCCTATAAACATCTTTATGCCAGAATTGAGGACAGACTGTTGTTTCTTGGGAACATCCATTGTTGAATTCAGTGCCAGGCCAAACTGCAAATCTTCTCAGTCCCATCTTATAACATGAATCCCTGTGCATTTGGGAACTTTGTGATGAGATTTGGACATTCAGAACACTGATGGTAAAGGGCAGAATTTGATCTGATGATGAAGGACCTCAGTGGGAAGTGGTACAAACATGAGACTGCCCTCTGAAAGTGCTGTGCAAGTTCACTGCTATCCAGATAATGCTTCTGCTTCCTCTGGAGCCTGAACTGTACTGGAATTCATCATGTAATAATTCAGTGAAGAGTTCTGAGATGTTTCATGCCATGAAAATGCATAAGGTCATCCTTGAACCAACATCCATCTTCTTTCCTGCTCTCACCAAGATTTTTTGAGAGAGATCCTTGTACATGGACAGGTTAATGCAGCTGAAGGATGGCCCCTCCTCAAGTCTTTATGTGATATGGAAGACTTGGTGTGAGTCTTTTTATTCTGTATTTATTCATTTGCTCATTCTCATGTGCAGTTCATATCTCTCAAATTGCATACAGTGCAAGAGTTCCCATTGAGTTATCGGGAGAAGACGAGTCGGTCTCAAGCTACGCTTCTCAAAATGCGATTACGTTGATTATACACCGTAATTGGCGCCAACGTAACTGGTTTGTGATTGGTTTGTATGTTTATTGTCGTCCCTTAGGTTGTTATAGTCGGGTGAAAGATCTCCCTATTGAACCCTACGAATGATAGAAGCATGGACGCCGTTTTCGACAGGTAAAGTGGTCCCCCCCTTTTCCTGATCTATGTTGTAGTGCCCAAGTTCATCCAAAGCTCAAACTCGATGTCGTATTCTTAGCACGTGGCTTCTTACGCCACTTGCACCCTACACTGCATTTAGGATACCCCTTATAGCGGCTCCGACGTTGTTTATGCTCAGTCGCCTATGGCACTGCTCTGGTGTCCCTTCTCTCTTTTCACCGAGCTAGACTTGGTTATGAAAGAAGGAATTTAGGTGCATCCCTCAGACCGAACCCTAATATGAAGATGTAGTAATGACTTTCCTGATTCATTCTCCCTCTGTTACCATTCCAAGAGCATCCGCAGGATGACAACGTTGAAATTTGACCAAAAGGTACTGGTGCGTTGGTGATTTACTAAGCCAAGCAAACATGTGGCGTATCTCGTAGCCCATGTCCTCAAAATGATTCGGGACAAATATGGGTTACGCGGTGTAGATCGTCGCTGGGCCAGTTTCTGCGTGGAGTTATTGTCTGACTGTCCCTCACAGATGACGCATCCGTGTCGTCAATGCACCCGGCTCCATTCGTCCAGGGCTTCATCCATGCGGGCAACCCTCTTCTCTCTAAACCTTTGAGTTACTTGGGTCAGACTTTCCTCATTAGCGTCAGTCTTGGTTCACGCAATAGGAACATGAGTATCGTTTGGTTCTGCTCTCTTCGGTACGCTAATCGAATTAGATGCAGACTGGAGAGCTCCAGAACTAAGAATCAGAAAGTTTCGTATGAACACCTGGTCTATTCTGGTGCAGAGGTGAAACCGTGGACCATCCACGGTGGGATCCTGTACTTTCGCTGCGTAATTCCCGCAAGATTATCAGTTACCGGCTCGTCAGGATAGTCGTTGACAAGGACAACGGGAGCGCTTATTTCTTCGGTAGGTCCATAGTGATGCCGGATCCAGGGTTTCGAGTCAGAGGCTTTAGAATGGCCCCATGATACGCCTCGTGTTGTCTACCGCTGAACATTCTCGTCTCCCCCGATTGCGAAAACTGGTCGAGAAATTGGCTTCTTATTTGTTTTTTGCTATAGTTTCCGGCCCTATGGTTACGTCACCTCAATCCCTCGTCTCCTGAAGTTGTCCCGCTTTGCCCTTGATCTAGCGATAACGGCAAAGGAGCCTGCTTTACGATCCAACCTATTTAGGTCATTCCCCTTGTTCAGGTGATTTAGTCATCGTTGCAGGCTTCGTTTTTGAATATAACGACAGTTTACACATCCTCTTCAACGATCAGGGTCAGATCTTGACAGCATCGCCTGGACCACGGAGGCTTACACATCGTTAAGATTGGGCTCGTCTTGGCTTACATCGCGGCGTTTAACTCGCGTAACTGAGCAGGACATACGAACCAATAAAGAAAAGTGATCGTCGAAGGAACTTCTGTCTTATCTCGCTTGTCTTTTGATGCTAGACAACTTTAGATCATTGATTCGAAACGCGTGTTCTGATTCTCGATTACTTCATATACCCCGATATGCCGAAGGATATAAAATGCACAGCGATCCCAATTTGACTTTCATCTACGACTACCTTCACTCTCAACGACGGCAATGTCCAGCAGTGAAGAGCAAGCGGAGCTTATCTACGAAGCGTTGGATGGATATCTGAATTCGCTATGTCTTGAATCGCTAATGCATGGTGAGTTGTGTCTTTCGAAGACTGCTTTTAGCCGTTCTGACTGCTCGAAATCAGGGTTGTACACGGCTGTTCTGCTTTCCGGCCTCACGAATATGCGTAAGGGCAATTCTCATACTATGTCGTAGTCGCAAATTTACCAACATATTAGTGTTCAACAAAAGAGGTCGCAACCGATTGTTCATGGTCGCGATTATCGCCGTGCTCTATAGCTTCGAAACCGTTCACTTGGGAGTCCGATGGTATTGGGTACGACAAGCGTTCATCGTCAACGGGGATTCAAGGACCACGATATACGAATCCTTCCTGAATGCAGACTATCGTTGGATGTGGGCCGTGAGCGGGGTCTTTGCCAGCGTGAATATACTGATAGCGGACTGTGTCCTGGTACGTCCCTTGCTTTCCCAGCCCATTCTCTTCATCTTCTCACCGACGTCAGATTTGGCGCGCCTGGGTCGTCTGGGATCGCAATTTCAAAATCGTCGTCGTCCCGATAATCGGAGCCATCCTCGAAATCAGTCAGTTTCCAACCCGTTTCGTCCACCTTTTGGCCGCGCTCACCTCGTTTCATTTTAAGTTTTCGACGGATTCTTTCTGTATCAAGATATAGGTCATACTTCCAGCTCTTCATTGAGCAACTGGGGACCGGACGCTGTGGATTGGGGCATCGCATACTTTACGATGTCGCTGATCACCACCGTTCTCTCGACCTGTCTTGTGGTATTTCGAATTGCCACAATGGGCCGTGGCGCTAACCATGCCGTCTCGCTTCGGTCGTACAGAGGGGTTATCGAGATTGTCATCGAGTCTGCTGCGCTGTACGCGGTGTCTTTGATCATCTTCCTGGCGTTTTTCGCCCGAGATGACCCCAGGAGCGTGTATCCACAGGCAATCTTAAATTCTGTTACGGTGAGTCGTCGGATTTTTTTTTCTTCATAATCTCGGCATTTCTCTGATTGACGTATCTTAGGGCATTGCGCCGACGTTGATCGTAGCGAGGGTGGCGTCTGGCCGGGCACGCCCTGACGAGAGTTGGGCGACTAACTCTTCGGCGACGGTTACTTCGTATTTCAGTCGTCGGTCCCGAGGCAACGACAGGATATCGTTACCGCTGAACATCACCATGAAGACGTCGACGGATGTTGCCCTCGATGTGATAACGGATAAGGATTTGGCCAACTGGAAGGTTCATGAGCTCCCTGGCGATTCAGCCAGCGGTCGTATACGCCACTAGAGGCTAGAGCTTTCGGCAAGCAAAATGTTAAATCTTTCTGTACTTAACAACCTACCTTCCATTCATTTTGTTCTGAGTAGTTCGAGACGCTCTCGCTTACTTTGCCATTCTTGAGCGCTCTATTCTGCGGGAATTCTTTCCGCAGTCATTGTATGTACAAAGTAGGCACATATACCTCGTCGTTTGACGTCGTGTTTCAACAGACCTTTTTATTTGTATCCATATTTTCCCTTCAAAATACTTGTTTCGATCTCAGTACATCATTTATGAAATCTGGTGCCCAGGCGTTGGACGACTGATGTCAAACTTTCTTATATTAACTGGTACTTCAGGCTAGCTCGAGCAGGTACCGGATGACTACGGATCTCGCCGCAAGCTCTGATATCGACACCCCGCACTACTGCACAAGGAACAACCAAAACCAACACAAATCTGTTGTCATAGATATCAAAACTGCTAGCCACTGCGGTAAGTCCACCGACGTCGGCTCGGACTTTGACGTTTGGGTCAACTTGATGCCCGCGAAATCCTGAGGTACTCACAGTCATCCCCTGGGCGGCTCATTCCGATTCCCCGTAGGCCAGAAAAGCCCGTCTAATATCAGAATGTATCTCGGTGAGATATTTCGCTCCCTGTTTCTGCGGATGCTCCTCGCCTTCTCAACAAAACAGAGAGTAGTTAATGTGCACTAGGACTCGTATCATCAGAAAATAAAGGGTGGTTGTTTAACCATGAAAACGACCGAGAACAGGCTCAGTGACTATTGTGAAATGTTTTTTTGGAAATTCAACCCGCGACGATGTCTACCTTAAACGGTGATACATTTTCCCCGGGCATTCAATGGCGGTACAGAACCCCGGGGGGTCCTTATTAAGCTCTAAACTCAACTACAGTCACCCCCCTTATAACCCATAGCGCCGAATAATCTGAGGGAAATCCGCACTTTGGTAGACGGACCATGCTATGGGTTATGGGGGCTATGGGTTATGAGGGAGGCGACTGTACTGTCTCTCGTATCAAGGTTCGAGTCCATTGCGGCGTTAACGTTCCCAACTTTTCTCATTCCCCTCCGCTTGCAATCTTTATTCAGAGAGTTGTGCCGCGCCGAAAGAACCTGTTAGTCACGGTTAGAGATTCCACGTCTCGTTGAGGTAACGAGGACCACGGCTGTGATTGGTGGACCGTGAACCGTAAAGATAGATGGCCTTGTCGATGACGGCCGTCTTGTACCGTGACGTCGTCGACGAGGCACTGGATAGAGACGAGATAAGGGACTGATAGTACCAAAAATATCAGATTTTAATAAATTATGGAACTTGATGCACCTTTACGCTTACAGGTGTGCCAACAAAGGGGGGTTGAGGGTCCTACGTTGCCTAAATCCAGCAATATTTGCCCGGCAAAAAAGAAACACTCCCCTCCTTGTGCCTTACTAAGGTTCAAAATAGGCAACGCAGCCGACCCCAGTTATGCCTTACGTTACTTCTACATGGGGACGGCCCCCACGAAATTGATTTTTCAGTTTCCGTCATGGAAATCTCTCAGTCAGACTCCTGGCGCTAAATCGATCTTTCGGGTTTCCTTGCTTCATTATTCGAACGAGAGGAAGAGGATTCTTCCAGACTGACATTAATTCTTCTGTATCCAGGCAGTTTGGTGCAGTGGTAGCGCTCGGGACCCATATCATTGTTCGAATCCCCGAAAGTCACTTGGTCGAACAAGTTGCTGCTAATAAAGTCATGTGTTTGTCACCATGTTTTTTATGCTCGCTGCCCCTTTTAATATTATTCAGGCTACTCTCAAGAATTAATGGTCTTCAATCGGAATCGATACACCTACATGTAATGCGATGACTTTGGTCCTCTGGGCAGTTGTCTCCCTTGGCGATGCGCCTCTCGCATCTGGGTTTTCATATGACATGGGTCACCTTTACCATTAGTAGCCTTGTAGCCCCATTATCTACTGATCCTTCCATATCTTGGATCTCTGTTACTGTTGCCCCTAGAGCTACCACCGAAAGTCAGTTCGATCTATGTACCTTCTCTCGAATGCTGAGGTTAAGTTCAACTTTTTATGCTGGGCCTGAACTATTTCCCTAGAAGAAAATTTTCAACCAGAATTGCAAGTGAACACACAACGCGAACTACAAGACTCGAACTTGCATCTCCCCAAGGTTCGCGACTTGACTAATTATTTATTGCTCCATTACAAAATCTCGATAACAGGTTACTTCATTCCACATGGACAGAAGAGCAATCAAAAAGTATACCCCCTTGCATGGCGCTGTTACGAACCGTGAACTTTGAGGTTCAAACCCAGTCCCGAAGATATGCTTGGCCATTGCGCAAGCCAGTTGTTAAAAGGGGGGGCTCAAATATTCACCGAAACAAGATCAACACGACTGTAATTGTATTTTACATACATCTATAATACAAAACGACAATGTAATTACTGACTCTTCTCTAATGCGTTAACAACATCCGTGATGAGGTCATCCCCATCCTCAATGCCCACACTCAGTCGTACCAACCCACCGGATATCCCGAGCTTCCGGCGCTGCTCCTCCGGCAATCCAGAATGTGTCATCCCAGCCGGATGCTCCGCGAGACTCTCCACACCACCAAGACTCTCAGCGAGCGTGAACAGCCTCAGCTGCTCAAAGAACCGGCCCGCCGCGGCGTAGCCACCATGAATCCTAATCGAAATCATGCCTCCATACGGGAAATCAAAAGCATCTGCCGAGGTATCTGTCGTCCTGCTGATCCACTTCTTCGCGTGAGCACTGACGCCTCTCCATGCGACAGCGTTTCGCTTGTGGGTAGCCAGACCGGGGTATATCACCTCCTCGACCTCTTCTCGCTGTTGAAGGACCTTGGCCAACGCTAGCGCGTTCTCGCCGTGTGCGCGCATCCTCACGCCGAGGGTCTTGGCACCCCGTATAGCCAACCAGGAGTCGTACGCGCTCGGGACAGCGCCCATGGCGTTTTGGAGGAATCGTAGTCGTTCGATGAGCTGGGTATGATGAGGGGGAACGATGACAGCACCCATGACGACGTCCGAGTGACCATTAATGTACTTTGTTAATGAATGAAGGACAAGGTCGGCTCCGAGGATAAGGGGAGACGAGTAGAAGGGGGAAAGGAATGTGTTGTCGACGAGAACTAGCGGTTTGGACGGATGCCGTCGGGCGATGGATACTATCGCTGGTATATCGACCACACGTAGTGTAGGATTCGTAGGTGTTTCAATCCATATCAGCTGCAGAGAGTGATGAGTATACATACCAGGACAAAAATAGACGAGTCGAACTTACCTTGGTATCATCTCTTATCGAACCATAAATCTCCTCCTCAGCCGCCTCTTCCAAATCAACAAACGTCGTCTCAACGCCCTGGAGTTCTCCTGCTACACGCTTCAGGTATCTCCAAGTTCCGCCGTAAACGTCGTTCACGCTGAGGACGTGCCCGCCCTTGCCTATCGCTGCGAGTACTGCACCAGTCGCTGCACTTCCGCTGCCAAAAGCGAGGGCTGCACCTCCCCCAGCCTCCAAGCTTGCCAGGAGCTTTTCCAACGCATCTCGATTGGGATTTCCGGACCGGCTGTACTCGTATCCCTTGTGGACGCCAACTGAGGACTGGGCAAATGTCGTAGACAGGGATATAGGAGGAATGACGGCGCCAGTGTTGGGATCTGGTTCAGAGCCGACGTGGATAGCCAGGGTGCTGAATCCGTCAGACTTTAATGGTGATTTCCAGGTTGCACGCTCCTGGTGGTCAATGCCATTGCTGTGGCTGTTGGTGTGCGCAGCGTGGCCGCTGCCGTCCGCATGATGATAATCCATTCCAACCGTCATGTTGGTCGTGGGGGTTGGTCTAGTAGTGTCTTGCTAACAAGAGGTCCATCGCTGTTGCTTTTATTGCATGGATTCGCAATTATTCGTCATCCTTCCTACCGTGCTGAGTCAGCCGGTGACTCAGTTTCGTTTCAGGGTTCGTCATCCCCGACATGGATTGCGAGAGCGCCGGTGGCCGCTTAGTAATGAAACCGGGGTTTATTTAAGAAGGCCTAGGGTTAGGGTTTAAGATATTGGGCACTATCTTCGGTCATAGCGATCTACGAAGACCGAGCTTCATTCTGTATCTTGGTCAGGTCGATGGCCTGTTGAAATCGGTCACATTTCCGGGTCGCAAAATTCTGTGGAACAACATTAGCTTACAATTGACATTAGCAGACTTCACAAGACAAAGCTAACAGCCATGGAGGAGTGCGTTTCAGCCCGTAAAAAAGAAAACGGCAAAATGTTAGCGAAGCCTTTCTAGGCCCTAGCAAAACTTCCTCCCCCTATGGAACAGTGGAATTAATGTACCTTTTCATTGTACAGTGCTCAGACCAAAGGTGCAAAAACTGAAGTAGAAAACGAAACCTTTCAAGGTCCCATTTTGGACTATCGAATACGCATCAGCCTTTGCAATGAATATGATTAATAGTCGTGCCTACCACCAGAGACTGGGGAATTCTCAGTCTGCACAGCTTCAGGTTGGTTCAAATCTAAAATTAGAGTGTAAGTATATGTAGGGGCTAAGTTGGGGAATCAAAAGTACTACCTTTTGAGTATGTAGACTGACTACGTTTCAGTGGACCACTTGCAGTATGTTATGTCTCAGCAAAGACGTGAAAGAGTGGAACCATGGCGCGATGAAGGCATAATGAGACCAAACTTAAACCTCTTAGGTGCGGCTGGGGAAAAAAGAAAAAACAAAGACGGGAACGCGTTATTCTTTTTCGGTGGGGACGGAAGCAAAGTCAAATAATCCTAGATTGAAACTCGGCTAAGTCGGCACTTCGCAGCATTGATGCCGTTCCGATTTGCGCACCATGGGGGCCCATCCCTTGAATCTGAAACCGCGATTGGGTGGGCGCGTAACATGAACAGTGCAGCTGCATTTCTATCTTTTTACCACCGGCATATGCACCTCGCCCTTTAACATTCTCTTCACCCTTCTCCACGTATCGTTGTATTCAATTTATTGTTTGCAGGCTTGTTCTTTCACAACGCGCTCTTCTTCGGAACTGGCTGGACTTGCATAATCAGCCTATATAAACCGTCGAGCATGCACTTCTCGATCTGGATTCAAATGCCAGTACCGTACCGATGGGGCTGGAGTAACTCTGTTTCCTTTTGTGGTAGTTTCCCCGTTACTGGGTTGCTCATATTCAGTGATGGGGAGAAGTCCTGAGGTGCACATTTCACGAGCGTAGCAACGGGCAACCATAATGGAGTCATTCCGGGGGTGAGCCAGCGGTATGTAATACACAACGTCCGGAGTCCATTGTTAGCAAACATCTCCATGTCCTTGCTCATCTGTTCTTTCAGCACGGGTCATGGTCTTGTGCAAGGCGTGCGTAAATACCATTATCTCCCCCCTTGCAGTAAAGGATCAACCGTCCATCTGGACATCGGAAAATCGTACTCATTCGTTTCCTCGTGCTGTTGAACTCGAGGACGTTTAAAAGCGTGTACTTCTCCGGCTGGCCCATGACTTGTATGTCAAAAGTATCCTTCGATTTCTTGACCAAGGTGAACCCAACACCTCGCGCGGAGGCCACCAACGCGGCCCCGTCCTGCGATTCAGCCTTGTAATCCAAGTGACACTGTAATTCCTGGGGCTCGGGTTTGTGACCGTTTGTCGGAAAGGGCTGTGTGACACAAAGCGAGCGCTCGGACGAAGGCGATGAGGTGACCCAGTTCCGTTATTCAGACGAACGGTCCGCCAAATGCTGCGCGAGTTTAGGTGACACCAGAGCCAGCTTTTCCGGCTGAAGGTACCGGTTCTTAAAGGTGCGTTCCATAACACTCAGCATTTGCTGCTTGATCGCTGTGAGTTTCTCCGTCAAGTCACGGGGATCAAGAGAGTCTGCATTGCCTTCTCGGATTGCAGCACCACGCTGCGCCTCCGTCACACCCTCTCCATATGCGATACCATGGACCGAGCACGTCTAGAATTTCATGACGTTTTGCGTGCGCGAACCAGTCTTGTCGGAAAACACATACTCGATCTGCCCCAAGTCATCGGAGATGTTCCATGTTTTAGGAACGCAAGGTGTGTTGTAAGGTTGGTAATACATATCCACGTCCTGGGAAATGAAGTAGGCCTGTATAGTCTTGGCGATTTCGGTAAAAATATACAATGATATAGGTACAATGTTTTGGAAAGCGATGAGACATGACCTTCATGGGGCATAATGAACTGTCATCCATGAAAGAAAACGATGAATACATACACAAATGTTATTATGGCGTTAAAGATTGACGAGTCTGTCGCCTCCGAATCAATTTCGAAAAACTCTGTGCTGGTGCCTGTTTGCGCATCCTGTACGCCATTGAAAATAACCGCAATGGTGCACATGAATACTACCGACGTTGACGATAACGTTAAAATTGGTCTCCTTCTCTATTTCGGAACGTTTCGATGGCGTAGAACTTCCGTTCACAATGATCTTGGTATCTGCGCCTGTAAAAATGACCTGCCCAATGATCCAAGTCGTATTACGGATTGCACATCCACGAAGGAGCATTTCATTGATCATGACCGACTCTTGCCTCTTTTCGCCCGTGACAGTATCCTTGTGGCGAAGAACACCATGGTAAAGATAGACGTTCTGGTGTGGTGGTTCTGAGTCAAGATAAAATGACGACCGCTCGATATTGTCTTCAGAGGCGATAGACGAAGTGGCTTTGATGGATTTTCGAGGTTTTAGACTAGTTTAACCGCCCAAGTTCTTTGTCTCCAAATAACACATGCCATCAGGATCTGATGTCGAGAGAACGACAATGTCAACAGGAATCTGGTCGTTCTCCCGTAGGAGAACAATGTCTCCAATTATTTGAAAGGATGCTGGGTATCAATCCACCGCGGGAAGTTACTAAAAGCGTACGCAAACTTCGTGACTAAGAGGCTAACGAAGCTGGCCATAGCGTTCGTGTCATGCTCAGCAAAACCAGCGATACCTCCACCGTCCTTTCGCATGACGATCCGTCCACCACGAGTTTTGATCTTGATCATGCACGCTCAAGTTCTGATCTGCAGTTGGATGATATTCAGAGCATCGATTCCTATAGTTACCCTCCGGACGTATCATCGCTTTCTGATACATCAACGCAGCGTAATTTAAATCCGGAAATTCAAGCGGACTGATGGCTCCCAATCTACGCTAGGCGTAATTGATTGGAAGCGGTGAAATGGAGGTTCTGCCTGTTGGGACAGCGTCGGGGGTCCGCTGGTTGGTTGACATTACGCCACGAGCCTAATTTTGTTGCCGCCAACGTCTTCACCTCTTCGTCGAGAGTCGCACGGCGATAGTCTTCTACAGCATCTTTGATGTCAGTGACGGTGAGAATAAATACAAGGGGTAGGACCGAGATGGCGCCCGATGCTGCGTCAAACACGGAGGAAGCTGCGGAGCATCGTTAGTGGTGTAGAGCATAAAAATGCGAACACGAGCGCTGACGTTGAATCACGACGAGGGTAAGGGAAAATAGGTTTGCTACCCAGAATAAACAGGCAAACGCGACAAAGAGGCATAGAAAGTACAATAACATACCGCCTAAATTGCTCGTATAAATTGGTAGTCCGGACCTTGTTTCTCTCATAGCGAACAATAGGTTTCCCGCTAACATCGACTTCCAGGACTCCCAAAGGATAATTTACATAGACATTCCTCGGCTCGCCAGAAGGTTCGAAGGCATAGTTCTGGATCAATAGTCTCGTCGTTATCTTCGTCGTATATTCGGATTCTCGCTGATTAGAACGCCGGAAGAAAGACATACGGTGGCCTCCGTGAGGCGATTTGCCAAGGTTTGACGCAAATTTTGGGTCAGCATTACCTGTGTATGTACTCTCGCTGGTACACCGAGAACGAGCACGGAAAATGAGGGCGAATAGAAGAAAATGAGGGTCCTAAACGAAGGTAAAAAGGGAAAGCAATGTACAGACGGCACTGGTCGCAGTGGTTGTTATTTCCGGTGCTGAATCATCATCGGCCATTGAGTTCTGCGACGACCAAGTAAATCTTAGAATTATTTCTCCACGACGAAATCTTGGGACGCAATCTTGGGACATGAAAGACGCAAGTTGTATTATTTGTAACCTATATACTGATTCAATGTCCAAAATGCAACAGTGGTGTCTAGATAGTTGCAAACATACGATTGTAACTTAGGTATTGTCCGGAGACTGTCAACAACCCACGCCTTTTAACTTGTTCAAAGAAAGCAGCATATTTAAGCGCCAATCTGTCCAGCTTCCACTTGGATGTCTCTACTCCTTCTCCACCCCACTCCTCCTGCGTTGTGTTGAACACGAGCTCAACCTTGCTCAATTCCATCTTCGATAGAACTGCATCGAGCTGTTTCCACTTTCCCGGACTCCCGGGTATGCCAATCAGGCCAGAATCCATCTTCAGTAGAATTGCATCGAGCTGTTTCCACTGATACGGACTCCAAGATATGCTAATCAGGCCGTACTCCAATTTGACCTCCTTTAAGCACCCCCCTTGAGCTTTTTGTAGCAGGTGTATGAGCCAATCTGTTAGCTCATCGTAGTATTTGCATGCATCCACCGGATGCCAGAGCCGGAGGGGGATCATAGACAAATGAAGCCTGGTAACATTTTGGATATGCAGAATGGGTCTGTTTGGTAGGAAGGCTCCCACTAGCAATAACTCATCCAGGTGTGTGTAAGGAATCACATCGTATTGTGGGATGTTCTCCACCGGGGGGTAAATTGGGTAGGTAAGCCGTCGAATACGAGGTGGGATGGAAAGGAGCGGGAGGAGGTACTTGATGGTATTCTTGCTCGATCGGCTGCAGATATGGGTAATCACTAATTCCTCAAGGTCAAGAGAAACTTCAGATGATGAGGATGTCTCTTCAACAATGTCTACGTGGTGTAGTGCTAGCTTGTTTAATTTGTGGAAGCCGCCGAGGAAGGTGCCAAGGTTCGTCACCGAACAGTATTTCATTTTCAATTCCTTGACTTGAGGACAGATGATATTAATGCCGACTAGTTTCACCTGGACAAGATGCAAGGATGTCAAATTCTTCATCATTGCAAAGACGATAGGCAGCTGTGGTTCAGAGGCGACCCATGTACTAGAGGGGGGATTGGACCAGTCGAGATTTTCGCTCAAGGTAAGAGTCCTTACAAGTGGCGCCACATTTTGGCACTTCCTCGAGAAAATTTCGCAGCGATTGAACAACCGATTTGGGAGGAAATCGAAGTGTATGGTGTGGAATTGGTGATAGCGGCTGCGGCAGAGAAGTTGGCGTGAGGACAATGCACAAGCTGTGAGAGAGGGAACATCATCGGAAAGAATGTCAACTATTAGATCCATGAGTTCTGGCGGTAATCTAGGTGTCGAAACTGCATGTTGCAGGATAGGTTGCAAGGTAATCATGGTGGTCATGGACAAAGTTTGGGGCAGGCAGGGGCTTTGAGGTCCATCTTTATAAATACCATGACTGTGACTTATGAGACAAAATTTTCATGTGATTAAGTGCGTTCCAGACATCTGAAAGTTTGACATTTGATTGATCAAAATTCAGAACATTCATGTCCACTCTGGTATACATTGGTAATAGTAGTAGCACATTTCACATCTATTGAGCCTCACAAGAAGGTATTGGAACACCTTGTAGTCAATGATAGGTGAATGGATGGATTGATTCATCTAGCTGTGGAAGGGGCACTCTATGTCTATGCTTCCCCTAAACAGACACATGCTACAATCTGAATCTGCCTCCACCTTCTCCTATCTGTGCTCCCATGTACCCCCTATTGCAAGATGACACCCCTACTGCATGGTGACACTCCAGTGCCTCTCTGCCACCCAATGGACCCTCTCCCTTGATGTGCTGGGCAACTGTACCAGGTAGAAACTGGAGCTCGCTAGAACGATATGCCCCTCCATAACCAGCTACCACACTGCTTCCTTCCCAGGTCCTTCCCCCAGGTCCCCAGCGTGCATTATATGCAGGATTCGTCATCTCCACCAACCTTGAGAATACACGCTTGAACGCAAACTGTTCATCTTTGCCTGCAAATAACAGTCAAGTACCAATCGTCCGGAAGGAAGGAAGATAAACATACCACAGAAGATGGATAGAGTTTCCAGTGGCGCTCGAGTTTCTTCCCGCTCACTGGCATCTGAGTGGCGGTATGAGATCACATTTGGACGATACTTCTCCAGGCTGACAGACTCTGCCAACATCACGTCCGTATTGTCTGTCCCGCGATCAACGTCAATTTGGAGACCGTCTTAACGGTCTTTCTTAGAGAATGTGGCGCTTTCGATATCGCTGCAGTATTTAGAAATCTAGCAAATTGCGGTCAGACCGACGTCCGATGTGAATGCGGGTTCACTTGTCTACTCGTAGGAGATCACGACTCATCAACGATTTGCAACTATCCTCTATTATACCCCTCACGCGAGCGAAGAGGGTCTCCAATTGGGGATCATATCCAGACCCTGAGTCGACGGTGAGGTTTAGGTTGACTCCGCAAAGTTCCTTCATTTGAGAGCGGGAAAGGGCAGCGTCCAGTGCTGACCACTGCGCCACTGAGGGAAAAGATGCCGATAAAGAGGAATCTGATCGTTCGACGTGAACCTTCAGATTTGTTGTGAACTCCTTCAACTTGAAGTTTTCGTCATCTGTGGAGAAGGTCTCTAGAAGGTCTCTATCCAGTATTTGAGTAGAGGTATACGGATCGGTTTCGCCGATGACGACTGTCAGATATTTAACATGACTAAGAGATAGAAGAAGGATGGGGTCATTGGCTGAGCAGCGGGGTAATAAGCACCGAGCCATATATGTGAAGGGTCAGGCGACTTACTGTGCTGTTGAGATTCAGCGTTGCCAAGCATCATAGGGCCAATGTATGCGCTGATGAGGGACTCGCGGGTTTGACAAAGAATAAGTTTGACGAGCTGAAGCTCGCGATTCGTCATGTGTGCAACGCGCAGGTGCTTCAAGTCCTCGAGAATTTCTGAGAGTCCTTCTTGTAGGAATGGCATCGCTGAATGAATGAAATTATAGTAGAACCGGAGGTCCAATGTTTCGAGACGCAATTCTTGCGGTGGTGAAGGGAAAGCAGCCAGTATCGATTGAGGAAACGAAACGAAACCGAAAGTTAGATATTTGACAGAGGGAAAGGCGCATAGCAAGGTGTAAAAGTCGTCGGCACTTTTTATACTCATGGCGTCAAAGGTGAGACGCTTTATGTGTGGCTGGGATGGGAAAACGGAAGAGAGGGAAATAATGCCTGTCAGTTGAGGAATCTTAGCGTCTTCAATGACGAATTCTCGACATTGCCAAGAGCTTTAAAGACGAGATGAGTCGTATTTTCGTTAAATATCCAGTCTGCAGGGACCAGGGATGTTCTGCCACAAAATTTAATCGTATGGATCATAGATAGAAGGCTGGGAGAAATTCCGAACAAACTGAGGAGTTCTTTGAGGTGCAAGGGGGAAGAAACGATGACATGACGGAATAGATGCATCCGTGCACGCTCTGCAAAGCAGTGGGCCGAAGATAAGCAGGAACGCAGGTATTTCTCGTCTCCTTTTAAGAAGTCGACAATCACGTTGACAAGTTCTTGCGGCAGCATGGACATGGCTGCTTACTCAGAGGTTTTCTGTGAGGCTTAGAGACACTGAGCCAAGATAACATAGTTTAAAAGGTAAACTTACGGAGCGTCAATGAGCCGCGTTGTCCAAATAGAAATCACCTGTCGCCGTTGAGAGCAGGATGGCAATGCAGATTGCCTACCCGGAGCCGCGGTATCTGCCGGCTTCTATCCTGGATCCCGTGACCCTTCAATCAGGAAAATTTTCCGTCGTTATCCCGAAGAAAATCAGGGAAAACTCTCTTCCCAGTCCACCATGTCAGCTAAATGTCAGAACGCGTCTGATGATCATGTTGACTTGTTTTAGCCTATATTTACGCGTGAAAATGCGTCCACTTATTGTCCGAATTTTTTCTTCGCATACTTTGTATAAGCGGCAGCTTTGGGTGACTCGTCACGATGGTGAAGATTCTCCTGCTTTACTTCCACATTGCACTATATCATGTCTTGTTTCCTACGGCTACATTTTCATAGTCAAATCGGTCTCTTTATGGCCGACAGGATTCATTGTCGTTCAAGGAACCCGACTGACCTCTCAGAGATCCAGCCTACTTGAATGCCAAGTCAGTATTCGATACGTGGCAAGAGAAGTTGAGGTCGGAGACTCAGACCGGCTAAAGTCGCGTTAATGATTTGGGTGGGTTTTCACACGGACAGTTATGGACACCATCGATTCAAGCGATCTGTAGGCTGGGCATACGAGGTGGTTCCGGTGCTTTGCTTCTGAGGAAGCGTTATAATGATGCGGTTTAGCCATCAGTTACATGAGGTAAGCAATTCAACTCATGATTCCTTGCTTAAATATGCAGTAGTCTCATTAGGTCTGAATTTCCCACCTCTGCAGTTCTTTGATTCGCACAGCCATTTCTATCTCAGCCAATTGGACCATCGCGGAACCTTTGATTCCTCCGTCTCACACACATAATCAAATTATCTTCTTGTTTGCTGACTACTTGTATCTCGACTTCGAACTGGCATCATGACTACTCCCATTCTCGCAGGAGCTCCGGGGGAATGCTGCTTTACTGCAGTTAAGCACGAAGGGACACCTGCAGGGAGGATCGATACCATTACTGGTGTGCCGACCTACGTTTCCGAGCCAAAGTCCCCTAAGACCACCCCAAAGCCGAAGGTTGTGCTGTTCTTTGCTGACATTTACGGCCCTCTGTACATCAACAACGAATTGGTTCAAGACTATTTTTCTTCTCAAGGTCTGTTTTCTTCATATGACTTTGGAAAGTTGGCGATAACAGCTATCGATAGGATTTTTCGTCGTTGGGGTCGACTACTTCCTCGGAGACCCAGTTTATATACACACAGAACCGGACTTTGATAGGCCGGCATGGATAGAAAAGTCGAAGCAACAGGCGAAAGAGCTAATGCCGCCATGGATGGCCGCCATCCGGGAGAAATACGGTAAGTGGTCATTGTTGAGCTCTTTTAATCTTACGCAGTTGAACAGGTCAGGATGCGCAGTATGCAGCCGTGGGGTACTGCTTCGGAGGTCCGTTCGTTTTGGATCTGGCGGCTCGTGGAGATATCGTGGCTGGTGAGTGTGAAACAGATACTTCTGGACATTCTTTCACCGACGCACGGATTGCTAGGTGCTATCGCGCATCCAGCATTCCTTACTGAAGACCACTTCAAGAATATCAATAGTAAAGCCTCATTTCTGTCTTTCTCATATCCCAGGACTGATGCTTCTGGTTTCAGAACCTCTATTTCTATCATGCGCGGGCACGTATCAATTCTTATGGTTTTCTTAACTCACTTCAGCTTACCACCACCACCAGAAATCGATCATACCTTCCCGCTGGAGTCTCGCCGGCGCGCTGAGGATATCCTGATTGAAAGAAAGACCGGCTATTGTTTCCAGGTCTTTTCGGGAGTCAAACATGGTTTTGCTTTGAGAGGCGATCCCAATGTCGGCGATACTCGTAAGTTTCTTTGAGTTTATGAAGCAATTGCATCGATTGAGATGATCAACAGGCTGGGCAAAGGAAGAGTCCGCACGAGGCATTGCTAACTGGTTTCAGCGCTTTTACGCTGAGGACTTGCAGTTAGCCAAATCAGAGTTGTGACAATCTGTAGTACAGAAGGTACCCGCTAAGGCCAGTACTTTGTGAGGAGAGAAGGAGTTGCTATGGACAACGAGATAAAATACGGCGATAAGGCTTGAAATCAATATACATCATATCTTTATCGTGTACTACAGAAAGGCATACAGTGTGCATCAATCCACGACATTAGATGCAGGAATGGTTCTCCAGTGTCATACATAGAATGGCCCATGTCGCTGCACCGTGCGCGCATCTCCAGCAGCCGAAGTTCGTCGGGTCGTCACGATCGACCAGGATGTTATGCAGTGAGTAGTCCATGTGGGACAGGACGATCTGCTCGTGGTCAAGAATCTGAGAGTCAAGCAAATGTGATTTCTGCACGATGTCGATAGCGGTTTCCCGCCACTTGCGTTCCTGCTCGTGGTCGACGTCTGGTGGAATATTTCGAGTGGGGGATAGTTTGCCGTTAGCCACAGCTACGAGCCACTGTCTGGAAGATGAAAATGGGCCAGATGTTGCAGCCTCTGGGGATGCGAGAGTTCCAGCTTGTGGAATGTAGGTCATTGGACCAATAAAATACCGATTTTCTGATTTTTCTTGATGTTCGTATATGCTCCCGATGTATTTGAAGCGTAATCGAAGAAGTTGGACCATGTGTCTGCTACAGATATACACAACGTCTCCCGCTGATCATCCGTAAGAGACCTCCACAGACGCGCGGAGTTGTCACCGTCAATCTGAAGAGAACATTAAATTTGTCTCGCCCCGAAAAAAAATGCGATACTACCCGTACATATTTCATTAGCATCCATTCTCCGCCGACCTTTCTGTCCTAGTGGGGATCATAGACCAGAACATCCGGGACCGGGATGGTTCTTTGCTTCTTCACGTAATTCATTGTGGCTACCTTGGAACATTATTAGCTCGGTTGGACAGACAGAAGAACGTGGGGCACCTCTGAGCGCATCTTAAAATCGGATAGTTCCTTGAATTGTCGGGTACAGCCATCTCACACCGATGCCCAAGCCACGCGGAGCAAAAGTCCACGGTGCAGCGATGAATCCACCCTGTAAATTTTCATGTTTGGAAATTCGGTTATTAAGAAAATTCTAAAAACTGCGTGAACGGACCACATGGTTAGATACTTTCCATGACAGGACAAAGTCAGTCAGGTATCTGGAAGAGTTTAGTCGAAATAAACACACATGAGGCAGGGGAATGAAGAGAAAGGGTATCGTCTTGTAAGTACCCTTGAATCCTGGACTTCATGGCATCTATGTTGATATGATGCCGCATTGAGACTGATTTGTAACCACGCCTATCCGGCGAGCTGGGCTGAACTTGAAGGTACACCAGGGTTGATGTTTACACTCCGCAACAGGGCCTGTTCCTTCCGATCGGTCATCGGTGGTCAGATCCAGAAACGGATCATGTCAACTTCGTTCATCAAGTCCGTCGTCACACTGGCCACGGCGTTTCTAGTAGGAACGGCTCACAGCATCTTTTGTAAACAGCTTGAGGGTTCCAACATGATGCCGGGGCAGATTGAGCACAACATCGTGATTTTTGTCTTTACTTTAGATTCCCGAAGTGCAAACCCGGTCAAAAACAAGGGTCGAAGAAAATCATTGGTTCATTTGGGGGTCTCCGGGTAAGTCTGTCTCTAACAACCGAAGGCTGAGATTTTGGATACATCCACCGCCCATATCTCTTCAATAGAAATATAAGGCCCAGTGAATCGGTATGTATCAGGGAGATTGTTCAGTATCTTCGCCACGAACTATGGTAGTTATTCTGACTTCGGGAATCGGAATTGCCGCTTCAATTACATTCGGTCATGATATCGGTTACGCAGCCCAGATATATTCAGAAGTCAAGCACTAATGAAATTTATCGAAAATATAGCGACATGAATTACGACGCTGCATATGAAATTATGAATGCATAGACATTGAAAGCATGTCCTCAAGGCTCAAAGAGCACAGCCCCTTGTTCTGGAGCAAGGAGCGCTGTTCTATTACGAAATATTCAATACGTGCTGCAATATCGCATTAAATATAATATCAAGGCTAAATGATAGAGATTACTCACAGGTGAACATTATTCACCATTCTGTGGACGGTGCGCTATACCATTCAACGAGGCTCCAGTAGGCTCCGTAGTCCTTGCCGGGCTAGAAGACCGACCGTGAGGAGGCGGGAATGATCATAATGGAGGGGAAAATATACCTCTATGTGTTCATTACTGGTATCTAGACAACAAACATTGAGAAAGATAGGCTCCACTAAGAAATAAGACTTACGAGCCCTGATGCAGATAAATTTCCCCAGGCGCGCAAAGAAAGGATTATAGGAAACGATGACAACGGCAACAACGGTATCGTTGAGAGCGTAGAGCTTTGCGCTTTCCCAACTGGGAGTGATGGGAGCACCAGACCCAGCATCAGACATGACGAATCAGGAAATCGTAGTTCTGGATCAGGAGGCTCGGGATGTCGATTAACTGAGAGAGGTTTGTCGAAGCGAAGAAATAAGTTGGACAAGGAAGCATTTTATATCTGGTGGCATACATCAAGGCGAGCTGGTTTACCTTTAGAATTTACACAGAGCTTATTCCATGGACTGGACGCTGTGAAATTCAACATCGATGTCATCTGTTTGTAGTTCCGACCGGAAGGAGCCAGCCAGTTGCGGAGTGTAAACTTCGCGTCGACCCTAGCGTGCCTTGAACCGTCCCTCTCAACCGACATAAGTCGCTCTGGTAGGCGTAGCTTTAGATCGCCGGGCGCCTTCAATGTCCCACCATATTCACATGGAAGTCTTGAAGTCTAGGATTGAACGATACTTGAAAGACGATACTTTTTCCCTTCATTCGCAACGCTCATGTACGTTCATTTTGCCTATATTCGATGTGGTGGTTTCCTGCTAACCTACAGAAAGTCGCTAACCATGTGGTATCTTTACGCGTTTTTGAGATTATTCAATAAGCTAACGTTCAAACATGAAGACTTATAGAGTCGATTCATCGCTTCATGGTCGGCTTTTGCTCCGTGTGGCTTGGTCATCAGTGTGGGACGACGGTACCCGACAATTCAAGGAAGTCTCTGATTTTAAGATGCGTTCCGAGGTACTTACTTCCATACTTCTATCTAACGGCGCTAAAATTGTAGCAAGGTCGCTACAATGCGTTATGTGAAAGAGCATACCAGTATTCCTGTCCCAGACATTCTTGTTTACGATCCAGATTGGGACAGAAAAGTTGGAGGACAGTGGATGTTGATGAGATATGTGCGTATCATATCATATTTATGGTGACGAACGGATAATTTTAATACAGATTGACGGTGTCAACCCCACCTTATTATGGAGGTCTCTTACGGATGAGCAATGGGAGACACTGTGTACATCAGTAGCGGACATCTGGTCCCAACTTCTTCGATTACGCTTCAAATACATCGGGAGCATATACGAACATCAAGAAAAATCAGAAAATCGGTATTTTATTGGTCCAATGACCTACATTCCACAAGCTGGAACTCTCGCATCCCCAGAGGCTGCAACATCTGGCCCATTTTCATCTTCCAGACAGTGGCTCGTAGCTGTGGCTAACGGCAAACTATCCCCCACTCGAAATATTCCACCAGACGTCGACCACGAGCAGGAACGCAAGTGGCGGGAAACCGCTATCGACATCGTGCAGAAATCACATTTGCTTGACTCTCAGATTCTTGACCACGAGCAGATCGTCCTGTCCCACATGGACTACTCACTGCATAACATCCTGGTCGATCGTGACGACCCGACTCGCGTTATCGCAGTGGTGGACTGGGAGGGCACACGAACCGTTCCTATGTGGGCTGCCAATCCGACTTTCCGATGGCCATTCTTACTTTCAGATTCCAAAGTCAGCCACCTTCGACAGGTAATGAGGGGTCGTATAGCGAGCCAGGTACCCGGATGGGAGTTCGCAACCGGGGACAGCTGCAACGCCCTTCGTTTGTTAGAAAGGCGAGCGGAGTGTAGTGATATGGATCCTTCGGTGTACGACATTGGGAAACCAGTCTTACACAAGATGTCATGGCTAGATGCGCGTTGTCTTGTTTTCTAGTAAACGGGAATCGCTAGACACATTCTGGCTTAGATCGCAGTGTCTTTGGAGTGACTTATGTATAGATGAGGGGTTGATACTGATGGCACATTAGATGAAAAATGACAGCGCCTGAGGCTGGCACAAGATATATTTAACAAATCTTCGACATTTCTAGTTATCGTGCTGTAGCCACTGCCTCCAATAACCTGACCGACAGAAGACCTTCAGGCCTTAACCGCTTGTACTGGAAGTTGAACCGTCAGTTGGACATGACATCAAGGATCAGAACGCACCGAGGTAGTGAAGAGTCATTCAAAATCGCGTGAACGGTCGAGGATACCGGCCAACGTTGGCTCCAAGCTTTCGGCCATATAACCAATTATGTTTTTCTAGGTACTTAGGCTTGATAACAAAGGATCTAGGTCCGCAATCCAGGGAAGACATAATGGGGTCCCAGGTACTAAAGCAGAACGTGTCTTGCACACGAAGAGAATGCCTATTACCCCGTGTCTGTAGTAGCTACTAGCAAATCGCCTATGCCGGCTATTTACGACATATTTGAAAGAAGTATGACCCAAACATGGCCTGGCCTTTGAACCTTGAAGCGTCGATGTTTTAAGGGTTAATTCAGGTAATGCCATGCCGCCCAGTAGATGATTTTAACACGTTTGCAATGGGTAAGTAGTCATGGTGTGCGTCCAGTACGCTTTCAGCTTGCATTGTGATTCTTGTGAATGATCGAGCCAGTTCAGATGGACGCGCTTCCAGTATCATCGTTATTTCCACCGGTCCACATATCATTGTTATAAGTTACTATTCAGGGAGAACAATGCACCACATTGTGAGGTACACTCCAGACTAACTGTTAAAGTCGTCAATGAAGGCAAATGAGACGGATATAGCATGAGAGCGACGTACCGTAACCTCTTATATATTCAAGTTTAGATTGGTCCTGAAACCGTGCCTTATGTCCCTCGCAACGCGCAGTCGGTCCACGCTCTGCACACCGGCGTCAGCCAGTGATAAGTAATTATCTGCCAGTCAATTTGAGAGCTGGACTAGAAGACCGGCATCTTGACCTGAGCCGAGCTGAATGAATCTTAGTTGGCCCTGTCGTCTATCATCCAGACAAACTCGGACTGCATTAATGTTTCAGTTTCTGCAGCGGATACTTGAGGCATACCATTGGAAAAATACTTCGACGATGGGGATCGTTCAGACTACAGAAGAATCCAGTGCCATATTGCGCCCAGAAATAGTGCTATTTTCTTTGGGATATCACATCGCCGAAGGCCAAATTGTTTGTGACTGAGGAGAATTTGATCTAGTAAGATCAAACAGCCCTTAAGACGAGTTATTGAGATATCCTCCGGTCTGCAGGAGATTTGAATTTATGCCACTTTTCCTCGTTGGCGGACAATAATATTACAGGATGTTCTCCGTTCTCCGTTCTCTTCAGACACAAGGGGGGTATGAGCAGTAATGGACCAGTAGTGCCTAGGCTTGCCAGCCATAATAGGGTATCAGCTGGAAAGAGTCACTCTGGAAGAATCACGTCACTATTCCTCATGACACAGAGATGAAAACATAAATTATTGGGCTACGAGAAAGAGGAGAAAAATGCTGATATCTCACCGCATGACCCTCTGAAATCAACTTGAAGGTTACCACAGCGGTTTGACGAAGAGGAAGTAAGAAAGGAATGGCAATTTTCTATTACACAGAAGAGAAGTCTATGTGCACGATGAGCGGGGGGGATCGGAGCAGGCCGAAGTTACATCGTCGGCGGCCGCGTCGGTGCTAATGGATTTGCGCTAAAGCCGGCGGTGGCTGTGCTATTCTGAAGCGGGCTGACAAGTACTCGCAATCTTTTCAACAGTCGATCACGGACGGTCGCAACTCGCGACGTTGTTGACTCTGCCCTGTTATTCAGTCCCAATGTCCAAAGAAATTCCCTTCTTTTCATCGCTGTACTATACGGTCGTCTCGTGCTGACGGTTGGCCATTTAGCGCTCAGCGCCCACGCTGCCCAAGATGCGAGGCACGACTGAAAATTATGTTGGACTATATGCCGAGCGATTTAGGTTTTTTTTCTTTCAAGGAAAGGAAGCACAACGGTCGGACAGAAACGTGACAGTGGTATGCCTGTCGCTCGAGGAGATGTTTCGTTTAATCTCATCCATGATTCAATTCCTGGTAGCCTCATAGTGAGATTGGACAAACCTGTATTTACGCATTGTGATCATCAATCATCCCTAGTGGCTCTCCCTGTTTCTCAGCACGGTTCTCGATTCCTGCACCCGCTTAAAGTTGTATCTTTTCCAATACGTCCTTTTCTTTCTATATCACCTGCGCGAATGAAGGGGTATATTGAGATGCTGCTTGGATGGCTGATCTGATGAGAATGTTTGCAAAAATCTGCAATGTTAATGAACTGATCTTACACTAAGGAGCAGTAAATAGCGGTCGGAGACATTTTAGGAACGTAAGGTAATTTTACATTACATCTCCTGCTGGGGAGTGCACTGAGCATATCTGCTTGCACCCGTCACTGTTGTTGACTTTCTGGGTTTTACAGCGGCTCTGCTAATGCTAACCACATGTCTGCATTTACTAGGCTGCTCGCTGCAAATTTGTCAAGACGGAAGGTGCAGACGTGGACTTACACTGGTCCATGGACGAATACCGTGTCTACGATGTCTGATTCTCATCTGATTCTCACCGGAGACATTTTTGCCAATCTGAGATGCCAAGTCCCCCTTTCCTCGTATAAATACCCCCACAGAACCTTTTCTGTCTCATCACAGACATGAATACCACAGATAACCAACTGCACTTTATCAATATAACCAACACCTGTGAAGCTTCATCTTTCACTATCACTCTTCTTCCTGCAGAGATTTTCAATCCGCAGTACTCCACGCAGTGTGTCCAGACCGTCAAGCATAAGCGGAATCGTCTTGACCTATCTGATGAACACACGTACTGCCATATCTGTGGATGGACTTTCTTGCACAAGGACGCCTATGAAAAGGTAGGCCCCTTTTCTCATCATTGTTCTCTACTAACTGTTTCCCTTGCAGCATTTGTACGTATCGAAGTGCCATTGCCATTGTCAGGATTGCATGAAGAGGTTCCAGTCCTCCTCTTCTTTTCGGAGAGTACGTCCCTACTTAATTTCAATTGATCGTTCTCTGATGACATTGATCAGCATAGATGCGATTACGGAGAAGGTGATTGCGAGAGGAGCCCTGAATGGTCAGAAGATGAGTTGGCAATTATGCAAGAGCTAGAACGGAACCTGGGTGAGCCTGCAGTATTCGAAAACGTCGAAGAGGCTTGATGTCCCTGGTGGAGGTTGGCGATCTTGGTACGCCCGTTTTTACCTTACGTGTCACTCAGGTTAACGGTGGATCCCGTAGAATCTCAAGCCCTTACAATGCCAGCCTGTACCGAAAGACACTGTGAAGTAGACATGCCCGGCGTGCTTGTATCCGTCATCAAAAATGAGTGTGACTAAATGTGGGCACATATTCTGTCCATCGTAAGTTTTCTTCTGTTACGGCTCCATGGCGTGTAACTGATATTCATCGTAGATGCATCCGTCAGACTTTTGAAAAGTCAGGGATGCCCATGATGCCGAAAGGCTGACCGTCTTGGCTAGCCGCGAAAGATGGATTTGCATATACATTAATGCTTTTCAGTGGACGCTTATTTTTTTTGTACCTCTACCAAAGACTTTCTTTTGAATGTACCTCGTTGACAACATCGTCGAGTGAAAGTTTCAGTATCGGCCTGCCTCAACTATCGCTTGCAATCTCTCTTTCGACGCTGGAAACCTGGCGAAAACCTGGTCCTTGCCTATTAACCAGACGTAAGTCAATGTTTTTACTAAATTACATGCCTCTATATGACCCAAGGTACTAAATGTCCTTCCCCTGAATAAGTCGTAGGTCGCAGCGACTCCTTCATCTCTTGAAACTGTGGTATTCGACACGGGCAACAGCTTTAATGAAGGTCTAAGGTGTTTTGGATGTCTGTCAATTTTCATCCACAACCAGGGTTACCTAGTTAACAGGTTCTGCAGGCACCGGTGTTTGTAGGAGAAAATCAGGGGAGAGGCAATCTGATGGGCATGTGGCTGTGCTCCCAATCCTGGACATGACTTCCATCGCCTCGCCTTCGAAGATTGGCTAATACCTGCATTGAGACTGTATCGTCTTCTCTCCCGGAAAATCGAAGAGGCTTTTCATTCAGGAAGACACTGTAGGCGGGAAATAGTATCAGCCGCTGTTGACTTGACCTTGTTTTCACCTTGTTTTCTGAAACGTCCATTCTTAGGATTTTCCGCTCGCGGGTGACGATACTTATAGTCTCGACACTACGTTGGTAGTACCAAAGATTATCTACGTAGCTTGCACCTAATTGGTCCATAACGGCCCGCTGTTCCCACGATGCGGGGTAACCTGTCTCATGATGTCCTCGAGGAAGCTCGGACTGCTTCATAAATAACGGAATCGCACTGTACCACGCCCTCATGCTTCTTCCCTCCCACCATGGAGGTCATCCTCAGCCTGGCTCCGGTACCATGTCTTGCGTACGCTTACACTTTGCTCAAGTTCATATGGACCACAATCACCGCTTTGGACACTCTCAAGCAACAAACAGAAGCACTGGCGAGCACTACGGCGACGATGCTGTCGGTGTTGGACCGGGAGCTCAAAGCTCGCAGAGTTATTCCCGAGAAGATAGTGGTCCATCTGAGGGAGACAGAAAAGTAAGGATAGCCATGTCTAGGACCTATGTTCGTTTATCTGCATCTCTCGAGCAGCGTTCTCAAAGACATACTGGCGTTCGTGAGCAAAGTCAAGGAACAAGGATTCTTGAAAAATCTGTACCACAAGGAGGACTACGCTGCCGACATCGACACCTTTCACAAACGGATCTTGTCGCTTATGCATGTTTTCCAAGTTCGTCAGTTATCAAACCTGTATAATGCGCTTCTTTCATTAATTAATACTGTTCCGCAGATCTCCTCCCTCGTGAATGTCCAGGAAATGCTAGCTCATTTCAAAGCGTCTCGAAAAGCCGATCGAGCAGCGCTCCTTGGCCGACTACGGAAGCTGGAAAACAACCAGATGATGCTTATGGAGATGATAGGTACGTTGAGCCTTTCACTGTACGGTTCTGCTAGGCCTCAACCCCACCTATCAGGAGCCAACCACGAAAATATCATGGCTATGATAAGTTCTCTTCAGCGACAGATGACCAATGGCGCTGGCGGCAAGCCCGAGCAACGATTTTTTACCAGGACCCTTCGACATTTGTCAACGATCAATAAGAAGTCGGTCAAGACCGAACCTTGGACGATCACCTCATACGACGTGGAGTTCGAGAAACAGATTGATGAGGGCGGCTTGTGAGCTTTTCTTGAATCTTTTGATGTATCATCGCTGACTTGTACGATATAGCGGAAAGGTGTACAAGGGAGTCTGGCACCGAAAGATAGTAGCGATCAAGGTTTTCAAGTCGGACGCTTCACCGAACACAGAGGGTATTCACAAGGAGATTGAGGTTGTTTTCCATGGTATCGCGGCCATCATATACCTGATACATTTCTTAGATGTGGGCTTCTCTCCGACATCCAAACATCCTGCGTGAGTTTATAGATCATGCCATCAACCTTGTACTAACGAGACATTGATAGCATTTCTGGGCGCAAATATCTTGGACGATGCCCCCTTTGTCGTTACCCCGTACCTCCGTAACGGTAATGCAAGAAAGTTTGTCGAAGCTCAACCCAACTGCGATCGCCTGAAAATGGTAAGTAACACCATCTTTCCTATGCTGAATTCGGATTTAATGGAGGGTTCCTTATAAGCTCACTGACATTTCCCATGGTCTCTTGTACCTGCATTCGCGGAAAATCGTCCATGGGGACCTCAAGGCCGTAAGATAGTCTCCATAGAACTGAGAACTCGTCACGAGACCGATTTGGTTTGTTCAGGTAAATGTCCTGATAGACGATGCGCGTACTGCCGTCCTCTGCGACTTTGGATTATCCCAAATTCAAGAAGATATTATGAGGCGCGCCAGTCTGCCGAACATTGGGAGTCTCAATTGGATGAGTCCCGAGCGCCTGGCTGGGGAACCTCTCAGGTCCGCAGCTGATATATATTCCTTTAGCATGACTATCTATGAAGTGAGTGGTGCCGTACATTCTAATCCTATGCCATTCATCACCTTATGCAGTTATATACTCTTCAAATTCCCCTCGCCCATTTATCAGACGAGGACTTCCTTCCGATGGTGGGGTACGGCGACGTTCGTCCTCAACGGCCAGAATCCAACCTGATTACCGATGCGATTTGGAGTGTCATGGCACAATGCTGGATACGTAATCCGACGAAGCGACCGACAGCCTATCGCGTGTCTATCATGCTAGAGCAGTCGCACACCGCTCAGCCAAAACATCGGTCAAGGCTCCAGAAACGAATCTCCGGAGACAAGAAGGAGATAAAGGATCATTCACGGCTCTACAAGCGATTTTTTGGCGGAAAGGAAGTCACACCGACTACTACCATGTACAGTAACGATACAGACTATGCATTGGCGATACCATGGTGAATGAAGAGAATTCGGTCATGTTTACGATCTCATTGTGAAGCTGAGCATTCGGACATTTCTCTCGCGGAAACTTCATGAATAACTCTGTACGAACAGTGAAATAAAACGTTAAGAAGAGGTGAGTTAAATTTTCATGATAACCTTACATCCTTTGGTGAGAAGACATTACGAAAAGCCCGTTCCTACGAAATCTGGAAAACAACCAGATGGAGAGAAGTCTTGTTCTTGTGGTTCCGGAGTCCTGCAATCAAACCAAGTAGCGATAATTAGATTGAGATGGGGTATCTTGGATATCGTTGCAGAACGACGTTTTGGTCAGAGAGTACGTACAAGGACCTCTTTTTCTTGGCTGAAGGTTGATATCATATAATGTTGTTTCAACGACAATAAAGGCTGGGCTTGTCTAGGGCTTATCCCACGTGTCAATAATTGAGCAGATTATAGACTCGAAGATGTGCCTTGCGTCTTTCGATAACCACAGTTCTGCGGTGCAGAAGAGAGGCAAGACATAATACATGATTAACAAACTCACAGGCGGGTAGTAAACTGAAAAAAAGGATCTCTATGTATAACAAAGATCCAATGATCATGCAGTGAGTGCAAAAAGTACGTATTCAATGACTGAGTACGGATTAAGTCCTCCCTGGAATCGCTCCAGACGTACGTTCACTCGTTGACAATGCATATGCCACGCACTCCATTTGACGCCATCTCAAACAGAAGCAATAGATGATTCTTATAGCTAGCTTCACATAGGGTTATGAATTAAGAAGTAAAAAATAAAATAGGTACATCAGTAGTAGGCCTCCGCAATCTTCTGCTGTTCCTCGACACACCATTGGATGTCTTGAATTCACCTTCCCTGTCCTCTGGTGACGGTCACCTTGTCGATATTGCCGAGAACCAGGACATCAACATTGACACAAGCGAGAAATACCATGTTCACAACCCGCCTGTTTGCCCCATCCACCTTGCCCTGCCTTCTTTTGAGCATTTCGCGGCTGCCAGGTCTCGTGCATGCATTTGCAATTCTTGGAAAATCGAAATCTACTTCCAGGAGGGAAGCAGACACCAGTCCAAGTGTTTTCAATCTCTTGAACTGACTCAGGATAGGAACAAGAGCCTGATAAGTCATCATTGTAAGTAGGGTATTGGCAGCGACAATGAGACAACAGACAAGCCAGAAGACTATCTATGATGCGAGGACTGTCCAGGGTTACTTTTCTGATAGGGGGCATTACATCAGAGATGGAATAGAATATGGTGAAACCCAGTGGTAATGGGGGAGATAAACTTGCTAGCTCACCCTGCAACAAACCAACTGACCACATTTCATACATCTCAAAGTGCTGAAGCTTTTGTGCTCCTCCCGCTGCACCAATTAGCCTAAACGATGGTTCTAAAGAGGCCAAAACAACCATATATTGCCACATGTTCAATGTTGGGACAAAGAGGGACCCTGAAATCACAGTAGGCGCCGATCATAAGAGAGGTGATAGTAGGGAGCTCGATGCCTGACTTTCCAAATTTGTCATTGAATGACTGGGCCTGCGCCTCATCAATGCTGAAGATGAGAGTGTGCAACCAGCGGAAGGATGCAGACAGAAATTTGCCAAGTCGACTGACTAAGATGGATGGCACCATATATTCAAAAGGCAGATCTGAAGAAAACTATTGTGCTTTGATGTGAGTGATACCTGAGTTCACCCTAAGAACCTCGTCTAATGTATCTGACAACAATGTCTAAAACTGTTGAAGCAAGCCCTTGGAACAACTCGCGAGGTCACACCTTTAGTTGGTATGGCACCTTTTATCTGTTCCTTCACTGGTTCATGTTAGCCTGATAACCAAGCCCTCTAACAAGGTCATAACAAATGTCAAAGCTCACATTCACTGATTTTCCACCTTGAGCGTTGGTTACCGTGTGCGTTCATTCTGGTGCTTGTACAAGACATAATCTATTTTATTTTGTGGTATGTTCTACTTTCTGAAAACGACACAGTGCAGGGCTCATCTACTCAGGAGCAGGTTGTCATGGACTGGTGCCCTGTGCTTTTCGAAGTCTTTCGTCAAACGGTTTTTGGGCTCGCTCGTTCCAGTAGCCGAATCAAGGCATGATGCTTGTTTCACAATTTCGGCCGGTATATTCGCGACTCTGGTACGTCCGCAGATGTAACAGACATTTAACGGTGTTTCTTACTTTTCCTAGCCAGCTCCACCATTCAAACAGGGGTTCACTTTTGTTTCACGTACCGATGAGATCTGGTGTAAGACCAGTGAAGTAACAACCTACTCCCATTAGCATGCTTGTCGCTGTTGTTGACTTTCTGGGTTTTACAGCGGCTCTGCTAATGCTAACCACATGTCTGCATTTACTAGGCTGCTCGCTGCAAATTTGTCAAGACGGAAGGTGCAGACGTGGACTTACACTGGTCCATGGACGAATACCGTGTCTACGATGTCTGATTCTCATCTGATTCTCACCGGAGACATTTTTGCCAATCTGAGATGCCAAGTCCCCCTTTCCTCGTATAAATACCCCCACAGAACCTTTTCTGTCTCATCACAGACATGAATACCACAGATAACCAACTGCACTTTATCAATATAACCAACACCTGTGAAGCTTCATCTTTCACTATCACTCTTCTTCCTGCAGAGATTTTCAATCCGCAGTACTCCACGCAGTGTGTCCAGACCGTCAAGCATAAGCGGAATCGTCTTGACCTATCTGATGAACACACGTACTGCCATATCTGTGGATGGACTTTCTTGCACAAGGACGCCTATGAAAAGGTAGGCCCCTTTTCTCATCATTGTTCTCTACTAACTGTTTCCCTTGCAGCATTTGTACGTATCGAAGTGCCATTGCCATTGTCAGGATTGCATGAAGAGGTTCCAGTCCTCCTCTTCTTTTCGGAGAGTACGTCCCTACTTAATTTCAATTGATCGTTCTCTGATGACATTGATCAGCATAGATGCGATTACGGAGAAGGTGATTGCGAGAGGAGCCCTGAATGGTCAGAAGATGAGTTGGCAATTATGCAAGAGCTAGAACGGAACCTGGGTGAGCCTGCCGCATTCGAAAACGTCGAAGAGGCTTGATGTCCCTGGTGGAGGTTGGCGATCTTGGTAGGCCCTCGAGAGCGGCGGCCTGAACAGTATCAAGCGGAAAATTAGATTGGCCGGAATGGTTCGTGCGTCCTCCCAATTCAACATGGCGAGGGTCACACTCTAATGTTAAACAAGTGAGTAGTTAATATGAGAAAAAGCGATCTGCCGGTCACCTCTATACGACGTTGCTCAGAATCAAAGTCTGATAATTGTGGATAGGTAGGTGAGGGATTCCTCTTAGCCTCTGGAAAACAAAAATGGACTGGACGTCGAAGCCTGCCTGCGGGAGGTAGGTCATCGATCCAATAAAGTATTTTCGTAGGGATTGTACCTTGTGTTCGTAGACACTTCTGCGACGGATGTGCACAATTTCTCCCATTGATCATCGGTAAGAGATGGCTATGATAGAAATATTGTCGACCTGGAAATAGTAATGTTGAATTAGGCTGGCGCTGGAGAGGATGATGCCGTTATACACAAGTATGTCAGAAGAATCCATGCTCCGCTCACTTTGCCGTTCCTATCCTGATCGTAGAGCAGAATTTCCACGCAGAAATACCTGTATACTCCTTCTCATGGCAACCGTTTGGTGTATGTGTGTCAATGGTTTTGCATCACAAGCACCCAGGCGAAACTAATACGCATTTTATAGGTGGTAACTTCTTTGAATTGTGGGTCTCCGTCCTCCCATGCCACGTGAAGCAAGAGGCGGCTACAACGGCATGAATGAGTCTTTACAATTATGAGTTCAAAGACATGTCTCGATACACCAATGGAGGATATCACATGGTTGGATCTATGGAATGGACAAGCTGAGTAACAATTCGTGGAACTTTGCTCAACAGACTGAAATGACTTGGGTGAATGGAAGCTGTATGTATCCTCTTCAAGCAGCCTTTTGTGCTTTTGTTCAGGGCTTCCAGGTTGATTCGATGAGTCGATTTCACTCTTCCATTGGAAGGTTCATACGCCCCCCAGGCCCCTCAAATCAGGGCTGAGATATGGAAGTCAACTTTTTCTGCATTACATGAGACGTACGTGTATTATCCTTCCCACAGTTTGAAGTCCGAATCTTCATTTCGGCCGAAATCTATCTGGAGACTGCTTAAGAACGAGAGCAAGGATACACAGACGACACTCTCAGGTAGCTTTACGGCTTGATAGCTTTTTACGGTGGTCCTACGTTCGTTATGCACAAATTTATTGAAACGGAAAATTCCCGTCCGCGATAAGCAGAATAAATACCGGTCCGAACTTCAAGGCTGCACCGCAATCCCGGACCGGGCCGGAAATCGAAGCTCTGTCTTCAACCACCATGGCGTGCCAGTGACAATCTCACAGGATCTGTTATTGCCACACACTCCCGGCAGATTTGACATTCTTCACAACCGTCAGTCGGCGTCAAGCCTCAGAGCGACCATCTGTCGACCGGGAAGACTCGAAGAGCAGCCGTACAAAGAAGCTCGGAATACAACCAACCATTCGGGCGCGTTTAACAGATTTTTAAAGGCATCGACGGCCCTCTGGTTCGGAACCGTCGGCGTCCTTCATAAAGCTTGCTCGTATATTTCCAGTTTGCTTCATAGTGGTTTTTTTGCCAGCAAATAACTTTCGACCCATCTTTCGGATATCTCCGCAACATGTCGAAAAACCATCATTTCGTTGTAACGCACAAACAGCGGCCGGACGTTGATCTCTTCTTAGATTTAGGCGTCGATGGTAGACGAACTTCGGTGCCATGCTACCCCCCCAGTGATCCGCGTCTGGGGTAGCCGAATTTGTCTTCCATGCTGGGAGATCGCTAGCATTGGTCTGACCTTGGTTTGTTATGAAATAAACTCGTCTCTCTGAATTTGGCGAGGCGAGGCATACCAGCTTTTCCCGCCCCTCCATCCTTGATATTCAACTGCTGGCCGATCTATTGACGTTCTGGTGATATCCTTCGAGAACGTATCACAAACTTGTGCTTTGTAACTGCATCTACTACCCATGCCATGCGGACCTACTACTTCCTCGACGCGGACGACTCAAGGAAGCCGGATGTCTCCATGCTCACTCGTTTCCCCCAAATTCCTCCGAGGTGGTGGGGCCATCTCCTCGTTCGTCGAAGACGTCGTCTTGTCGGTCTTCCAATTCCTGAAACTCGCGGTAGCATTTTCTCGGAACTTCTACCCCGGTTATATATCACGTAGACCGTTACTCGGTCTGAATGTTACAATTTTTCATTTGTGCAGAAGAGACTTGAAAGTGGGCTGGATGCAGTACCGTGTTTGATGCGTCATACGTCATGACCACTCCCTCAGATTCTGTTGTCAGACAAGGCTGGGATAAGGTTTTGACACTGGGTCCAAGCTGGTATGGGGATACAAGGTGTTCTAAGCCAGGGTCGTCGATTTTTTTCCGAGAAGAACGGTCCTTCTTTCGGCTACAATGGCTCGCGGGTGGAAGGAAGGTACTCTGTGCCGCAAGCAATATCTCGAAGGGTCAAGGAATGTTAGCCGCTGGAAGACTCAGGCCTTTTCAGCTCGTATTCGTCTTTCCTTTGTGGGTATCTACCGCTGTTGGATCTTGTTCCCCGGCTTTGCATGACTAAGGTCATTCGACATTCCAGAAAAAGACGTGGTATTCATGAATCCAGACGTGCGTACACATTAAAAGTAAAGAGTAAAATTAAGTAGTAATCTAATCAGAGCGGGAAGGCGTAAAGGGCATAAAATTGGGGTCGTTTTGAAAACATCAGCGGGGTGGGAGTAGAAGAAGGGAAGGAGAAGCCGCGCTGTAGCAGCATGCGAGAATCAAGCGACTTGAGACATGGGCGCATCCCTGGCCTTAGCAAGAGGCTGATTGTTTTCCCTCAGTCCACTCAAAGCCAAAAAGGACACAGCCGCCGAAATAAGGGTGAACAGGAACGCGAGCCAGGGGATGATTCCGAACCAGAGAACTGGCGAAGATATGAGCTGACGGATACAATAACATCAGCCATGAACGACTTACTGAAGTGAATGTGCCTGTAAAGAGGGTTGACTCCAAGCGATGCTGCAGCCTCGAGGAGCGTCACTGCGGGTACCTCGACACCATCTTTCCATCCCCAGATCTCTACTCCCTTTCTGCGCACCGCGTCAGAGACGGGGATCTGGCAAGCGAAAAGCGCAACGCTAAGGAACGTGAAGACGTATGCTTGGACGGTTATGGCCTTTCGGCTCGTAGCGCATGAGCCCACGAAGAGGCTGACGGCGGCGGCGAGGGAGAACAGGGCCGTGATGACGCAGAACACCTCCGATGCTATAGCGGGGTGGACGACGTCTACGGTTTTGTGTTAGGATGCATGCATGGTAGGGTGATAAGAACGCAAGATGGGACGGAACGTACTGTTCGTGACGAGCCTTAGGGTGATCCCGAGAGGAGCGACAGATCTGCGGAGGAATGATTTGAGGCGGTTCTGCTTCACTACCGTGTTGAGACCGATGGAAAGGCTGATGGCACCCCATGCAAATGCCATGGCGTACGCCCCCAGACGGCTGAGAAAGAGTCGTGATGGTGCCATTTCGACTCGGATGTGGGGGGGTAGGGATGCGGGAACTTAAATGCCACTATATGTTCGGTGGGATTTTATGTCACGGGAAGCGGGGGCAAAAACGTTCTGGAAGATGGGTCGAGAATGTGGAGGCGGGTGAAAGAATTTTGAATAACGATAACAGACGAGCCCCGGAAAAAGAAAGAGGGTCGTTCATCTATCCGAAAGTGAAGCAATTCTGCGAGGTTTCGGTAATATTCAAAGTCCCTCCCATGGAAATATAGCGAGTATCGTTCACAGCAGCGCGAGATATTGAAAATTGTCTCTTGTTCGTGTCGCAGTCTTACTTCAGACCTTCCTTGCCGCTGCACGAAGTCATGTTTCGCCGGCGGCGACCCCAGGTGGAATGGTCTGGAATTGAAGATTTTACTTGAAGACAAGGGACTCCACATACGTATAGCGACAGCTTGTCATATCAGATTCGGCTAGCTATCGATGTGACTTTAGCTGAGGTGATGGGCGAGTGAGAGCAGCGATGGCCAGATCGGGGTCCCAGGACTTGATCGGGTCATAATAAAGACTTCGGTGAGCTTCACTTTCAACTGATTCTTCAAACTGCAAAGATCCAGGATTCGCCGGACATACCAGACGTAAAAGATGCAGGGATGTGGCAAAAGCAAACAACCCCCTGCGAGACTCGAACTCGCAACCTCCAGATAAATACCAAATGTAGAAGTCTGACGTCATGACCATTAGACAAAGGGGGCCTACGTCTTGCGTTCTGTTTTTCATTTTAGAGCGGCGCTCTGGCATATAAAGTTGTGAAAGCTTTGGATTCTACCAAGCGGACCAGCACTGTCACTCTAATTAAGATAAGTAAAATGAACCAATCGCGTTCCTCCACCGGTTGACCGTCGGAGGTTTACGCCCTAGAACACCATGGGCAATACTATGGCAGCTAAAACCGCGCCAACTAATCCAATCTGAACTTGAGAAGCACTGTTGTCGCTAGCGAGAGTAACACCAAAAGCAGAACAAGTAGAGCCGTATTCTGGGGGGAAAGGGTGGTGAGTCAATGATGGATTGTTCGGTGATACAACTCACGAGCGATGACAGCCTTTCCAACGGCGCTGGAAATATTCCCTTGGGCAACGACGCAGTCCACACAGGATGTGATCGACTGATCCGTCTGATTGTTGCACATGCACGCGGTCGTGGAACAGTTCTGGATGGGTGGGGCTGTTAAGGGGGGCGGGGGGATATTTTGGAATCGGGACCGAGAAATGCGGCTTACACTAAGGTACTTGATCACATCTTGACTGCAGTTCGCGGAACATGCCGATGGGATCGAGGATTCCGGGAGGTCAGTGAGGTTCTTGGTCGATTGACGGGGGGATAGGTAGATATGCGGAGATGCCAGGTCGTAGAATTGGTGTGAGAGGACTGGAGGTAGAGGTATCAGTAGGTGCCACTGAAAGCAGGGATAAGAGCTTACCGCCTTGGAAAGCGAGTAAGAAAGCAAAAACGAAGGATAATGCCAGCATGATGGAAAGCTGAGGACGACAAAGAACGAAGTTGACCTCGCAGAGGCAGAGAAAGAAAGAGATGACTGTGGAACAAGACAAGGAACGTAGTGACGGTTGACACGGTGGTAGTAAAAGCTGCTTGGTCCATCAGCGTAAACATTAGCCATTATCTGAGTCCCGACGAGCTAAAATTATATGTGATGAACTATTTTTAGAAAAGCGCAGCACTGAAACATCCAGATGGTTGCAGAGGAATCAGCCAATGCGGGAAGATCGTGAGAGTAGAGGCTGCGGTAGAACAAATCCACGGGCCATCACGAAAAGGCGACAGTCGTTTAGAAGGTACTTAATCATGATAGCATCAGTGTTTGGAATTGGGAAGATGCCGCTGTGAGAGAATCGAGCAACAAGTAGAGACAAAATGCATAATAAGTCAATACACGCGTTGAATGTGAGGCTTTGGGTAGTTTGAACGTTCAGGAAATTTCACGGTCCACAGTAGTGGAGACTGGCAGAGTCGGACAGACACCCAGGCCACTGGCAAAGGAAGTAGATTGGAAAAATTGTTGACGGTCAGCGGAGATTCAGCGCAGGAACACAGGGTTTTCTTGAGTCATTTCGAGTGCGGCTGCCGACAAACCTTTTTACGCCCTACGGTACCGGAGTGAGTAAAGGTAACCCTAACCAGAGGTTTGATGCTCCAGATTAGGGAATAATCACGCTGACGACATTCGTCACATCACGCTTTCAACCTTAACGGCCATCCTCCTTATAACGCGTCGAGGGCGACGGCGAGTACCCTCTGAGACGGCGACGCCGACGAGAAACTCCTCAATTACATTTCAATCTTTTCCTATACAAAACGCAAGTTAGGCTTCAATATGGCTGGAAAACCCAACAAGCTCGCCTTCCTGTCTATGCCTGCGCCGGCGTCCTATGTCGCTGGTCTTGGACGAGGGTACGCTCAGAATTATCTTCACAACCAATGCCAACTCATTACTTGTCAGTGCTTCTGGCTTTACGACACGATCTGATATTGGTCCAGCACGGGAGGGTCCCAGTGCTGAGGTTATTGCGTACGTTGAGCTACTTCTGATATTCGACGTGTTACTAATTATCCTGACTTTTTTTTTCTAGTGAAGCCCAAGCCCGGCGTGGCGAAGAAGCAGAAGTGGATCCGGACCAATTCCAGGATCCTGACAATGAATACGGTCTCTTTGCTGGTACGACATACGAAGCGGACGACGAGGAAGCAGATCGGATCTACGAAAAGGTGGACGAAGCGATGGATGCAAGGAGGAAAGCTCGGAGGTGCGGATTATACTCTTGTTGACGTTTTCCTCGTCCTGACTTGCGCTTCAGGGAAGCGCAGGAGCAGCTCGAAGTGGCAAAACATCGCGCAGAACGTCCCAAGATACAAGCTCAGTTTGCTGATTTGAAACGCGGACTAACGGCTGTGACTGATGCCGAGTGGGAGGGCATACCAGAAGTTGGCAACTTGACGCGCAAGAAACGGAAAACCGAGGGGAGGACGTACGTCGTTCCGGACAGTATATTAGTCGGAGACAGAGAGCGAGGCGGGATAGGGAACGTAGTCCAAGATGGACAGGAGACTCCTGCGAATGCAGGTACTCTGACGAACTTTGTGGAAATTGGTCAGGCGAGAGATAAGATATTATCACTCAAGCTGGATCAGGCATGTCTATTTCTCTCCTCAAAAGAACGGTGCCTCATATGTTCTTACAGATATCTGGTACTGCCACTTCCCTCGGCGCTTCTGGAACGTCCACTTCCATCGACCCCAAAGGCTACCTCACCTCTCTCGACAGCGTACAGTTGAAGTCTTCTGCAGAAATCGGCGACATCAAGCGTGCGCGCATGCTTTTCGATTCGCTAGTAAAGTCGAATCCAAAACATGCTCCTGGGTGGATCGCTGCAGCATGTTTAGAGGAACATGCTGGCCGAATGGTTGCTGCGAGAAAACTTATTCGTGAAGGATGCGAACGCTGTCCTGGTAGTGAAGACGTATGGTTGGAGGCAGCGAGACTACATGTAAGCGAACGTTTATATTTGGTGGCGCAACTAATCGGCTTTTCTAGAGCAATGACGATGCCAAGGTGATACTAGCCAATGCCGTGCAACATGTAGGTCAGAGCGTCAAGATTTGGCTCGCTGCGGCGGATTTAGAAGGAGACGTTAAAGCGAAGAAGAGGGTGCTGAGAAAAGGTATTATTTTTGTTGCGGCTGATGAGCATTTCTCACCGTACCTTGTCTAGCCCTTGAACATATCCCAAACTCCGTTCGGTTATGGAAGGAAACTGTCAACTTGGAGACCTCAGCCACAGATGCCCGGACCTTGCTTTCCCGTGCCGTTGAAGTAATCCCGCTTTCGGTGGAGCTTTGGCTCGCCTTGGCTCGCATCGAGACACCTGATAAGGCAAAAGCAGTTCTGAATAAAGCACGTAAAGCGATCCCGACGTCTCACGAGATATGGATTGCCGCTGGACGCTTGCTGGAGCAGGAAGCGGGTAAAAACGAGGATCCCGAGAAAAAGAAAAAGGAGATGAATGCTGTGGACAAGACGATTGAGGCTGGCGTACGCGAGTTGCGGCGCCATCAGGTTTTGCTTACGCGAGAGCAGTGGCTGAAAGAGGCCGAACGATGCGAGAGTGAGGGGTCGGTACGAACCTGCGAGGCGATTGTAAAAGCTACGGTTGGCATGGAGCTCGAAGACGAGGACCGGCTGGATACATGGATTGGAGATGCCGAGTCTGCTGAAGGCCGGGGAATGGTCGGGACGGCTCGAGCTATTTTGGCGTATGCTCTGAAGGTGTACCCGGATAGACGGGCACTATGGCAGCGTGCAGCAGACTTGGAAAAGACCCATGGCACCAGAGAGGGATTGGACGAGTTGCTCGGACGTGCCGTGGAGTGTTGCCCGCAAGCCGAGGTTTTGTGGTTGATGGCTGCCAAGGAGAAGTGGCTGGCTGGAGATGTTCCCGGAGCGAGAGGCGTCCTCGAGAGAGCGTTCATTGCCAATCAGGAGAGCGAGCAGATTTGGCTTGCAGCTGTTAAACTCGAAGCAGAGAATGGCGAGACGGGTGTAGCGAGACAGTTGTTGGTCCGTGCGAGAGATGTCGCGGATACTCAAAGGGTCAGTAGATTGTCTCTGTTTCTTATCCCAGTAACGTTTCCTTGTAGATTTGGATGAAATCCGCTGTGTTTGAGCGACAGCAAGGACAGATCGACGAAGCGCTCAAGGCTCTGTCCGCCGCTCTCAAAAAGTTTCCCAAGTTTGCAAAATTGTACATGGTACAGGGACAGATATACGAAGACCGGAACGACATCCCCTCCGCACGCGCGTCATATTCTGCAGGGCTCAAATCTTGTCCCAAGGAACCTACGCTCTGGATGCTAGCGAGTCGGCTGGAAGAGAAAGACGGTAAAAGTATCAAGGCTCGCGCACTTTTGGAGAAGGCGAGACAAGTCAATCCCGGGAATGAGTGGCTATGGTTGGAATCCATAGGGGTGGAAGAGCGGTCTGGTGGCGGAGCCGGACAGGTTCTTGCTCGGGCTCTGCAGGATTGTCCAACGAGCGGAGTCCTCTGGTCCAAAAGCATTTGGAGCGAGCCAAGACCGATGAGGAAAGCTCGTTCGGCTGATGCGCTGAAGAAAACGGGTGGTGGAGAAGGCGGTGGTAGCGCCATCGTTATCTGTACAGTTGCGAGGCTGTTTTGGGCAGAGAGGAAGGTGGAGAAGGCTCGGCAGTGGTTTGGGAGGGCTGTTGGTGTAGATGGGGATCTTGGGGATTTGTGGGGGTGGTGGTTGAGGTTTGAGAGACAGCATGGGGTGGAGGAGCAGAGGGAGGAGGTGAGGGCGAGGTGTGTGCAGGCGGAGCCGCATCATGGGCTTGTCTGGCCAGCGGTTGGTAAGGATTTGAGGAATGTGAGGAAGGGAACCAGGGAAATATTAGAGATGGTTGCTGATAAGCTGGAAGAGTAGCGTGAGTATGTGGTGTTATTTTTATTTTTCCTTTGATCTGTATTTGTTGCAACTTTAGTCCAAACATTTAAGGTGGGTAGGTCTTTTGGATAGTAGATATCGATAAATGCTGACCGAATTTTTCCTTAGGTGATGAATGCTTTCAGTTGAGAGCGCCGCTTTGAACGTGCGGCTCAGGGTCATACCATGGCATGCTTTCCCGAGTCCGGCGTATTTCAGAGAGCCGGCGGTGGCGTAGGCACCAGATTCACTGAATACCATTAGATCAAGACTGATACACTCTGAAAGAAGATAAGATTTGTGGAGCTTCTGATGGGCCAGAAACTGGGGGGCATAGGGCGGGATGGAGTCGGGACAGGACGCATAACCATACATGGTATGCCGCGGGTTCCAGAATCCGTTTATCAGAATCAGAAACTACCCCCGAAATGTTGCCTTTTTTTTGGAGTGATAGTACAGCGCATACCCACTTATCTGGGGGGGGGGGGGGGGTTGCCAGGGGAATCATGGCGATGGGACTAGGAAGGGGCTAACCTGTTGAGTTCGCCAGTACGGTGTCTCGATTTTGACTTCCTCTCGCACGTACTGTCCCTCCGTATCGGTCGCTCTCAGGGAAGGCTTGAACAACGCTGTGAACAGAAGCTAAAGATAACCCCCATTTTTTTTTGTGGGACGGATCATACATCATTTTTTCGGCAGACGAGTGGGGTTGGTCGCGTTCAGTAGCTATTCAATTGATAGCTATAAACGAACGACAAGACTTGGGGGATCAAATAGCGGGTCCGAACATTCGCAGGCGACCAAACAGGTGACACCGCGTGGAGGGGGAGAAAACAAAAGCTGACCGCCTTTTTGAACTTGGAGATTCTTTGCTGTGGGAAGAATCGTCCTAGTTTTGATTGGGGGGGGAAGAATACGAAATAACATATGGTTCAAGGACCGCATGGTAAGATAGTGTCCGAGAACATGCGTTGTTAGATTCGGGTGAGGTTGCTACATACCACTGGGTACCCGTCTCTCCGACTTGCCCATTTCTTCCAAGGGTCGGGAAATCATACGGTAACTGCTTACGGCCCACGCCGACTCGGAATCAAATTTCCGCCACCGTGAGGGCTCCTTGCCGGCATACGCGATTATCTTGATGCGTGGGCATATGTGTGGTAAGGATACCACCCACCGCTTCCGAGCTGGGTGTCCGGAGATCAAACCTACTATTGCGCGTTACATGCATGGGAAGTTCTCCGTGTCAGGCAAGAGATAGTACGGGAATTTTTCCCTACATTTTCGCTGTGATTGGGATTTCGGGGAAAATATTCTTTCCTTGTCATTCAAACAGTGATCTGATCTCGTATTGGAAATGGAATTAGGAAGAGCAGTGAGATCCTACGTACAGTGTGCGATGAGCCATTGTGATTCTTATTAGGCATGACAACGCCATTTGGGAAAAAAGTAACTCCGGGTAATTGAAGCAATGATACCATTCGCTGCAGCGCATCGATACCAAGAACTGAAAATACAATTATTGTTAAGACGACAAATCGACTCGACAGAGACATTCCAACCCATCTCCACCAAACTTTATCGATATCGTTGTAAGGGTGTGCCTAGAACTCTAGCGGCCCACATCGTTCCTGATCACAGCTGATCACGAACTCTATATATGCCTCCTCCCCCTAATTCCTGACGTCACCTGGGGATGCGCCACAGATTCAAACCCTTGATGACCGTGGCACATCCATACGCTGGGAAGATCTAGTTACCGACGGATGGAGAGGGGAGAAAGTTACTTTTACGAAGGGGCTCCCCCCCAGAGATTCGATCAAAAGGGACAGACGTATTCTGACAGAAGCCCTCTGAGCACCTCGGCAGGAGGAACCCTCCTTTTGTTCGAGTTGTAGAGATCAGATATATCATATGTGAAAAACGAAGGTGTGAGGGAGAAAGCTGGCAGTAAGAAGATCCGCTAAAGCACCGCGATGGGGTGCCTATCACTCTAAAAGATACCGAGAAAGAAAAAAAAAGACAAAAACAGAAACAAAAAATAAAATTCAGATATCGTCCGAATATCATTCAAAAGTTTGCATGGGGCCCACATGCAAAGCTCCATCGCAGTATTGCTTTTTTTTAATTCCATTTCCCGTTGTTCTAGAAGGGAGGTGGGGGAGGGAGACCCGTTTCGCGGTTGCGATCCGGGGTTAAGGTACGGAAACCCAGGTTCGGCGTGAGAAGACTGCCGCAGCCGTGTGCCGTGACCGATTGATTTTGCTTCCGATTTCAATCACGTTGCACCTCCTAACCCAAAATTCCCAGTTATCAATGGGACGCCCGCCGGAAAGGCGGAGAAACAGACTCTATGTCTGACCACATACCCCATGTGCGCACCGTCCTTGACATTCTGCTCCCCTGCGCTCAACTCATCTTTTCTACAGATCCGCGATGAGCTGCGACGAAGCTTTTTCAGGTAAAAAGCAAAAGTGATATGTCGTTTCTTGAAGACACAGCTGACAACCTTTTTGGCTTTTTTTTTTACAGTGGAAAACTCAAATCTGTCGCTTTTCGCAAGGAGCAGCTTCTGGCGCTGGCGTATCTGTTGCAGGAGAACCAAGCCCGTTTCCAAGAGGCCATGCAACGTGATCTAGGCCGTCCCCCGCTCGAGACGTCACTGTCAGCGGTTCTTGCCCTTATCCATGCCTCTGTGTCTCATCCCCCACCGTCAGGTTGGATTTGAACGGATCTATACGTGAAGCCTTTTCCTGCTACAAGCGCGTCGAGAAATGGGCCAAGGAAGAGTCACCGATATTCAACCTGGCGACGTGGGCAATAAGCCCTAGATTGAGGAAGGAAGCGAAGGGCGTCGTGTAAGTTGGCTAGTTGTGTCCTTTTGTTGCTCCATCGTATTTACCGGCTTCTAGTCTCATCATTGGGCCCTTCAACTTTCCAATATGGTGTCTTTTCAGCCCCCTGGTATGTCTTTCTCTCGAAAATTCAGTACTATTCCCGATTCGTCCCTTTTCTAGGCTGCTGCTATCGCAGCTGGAAATGCTGCCGTCCTCAAACCTTCGTCACACACCCCTGTCACCAGCGCACTCATTGCTGAGCTTATTCCCAAGTACCTCGATCCGTCCCTATATCGCGTCGTGCTCGGAGATAACGCCGAAGTTTCCGCGGTTAATTCCTTTCCATCTCCGAGTCATTCAAAATCACTGACGCACTTCTGGGTAGTTGCTGGATCTCCAATGGGATCACAGTGAGTATCCTCTTTCGTCTTTAACGAGCGTTTTCTCCCCCCCACTGCCCCATTTCTCGCACGGAACTCCTGTTGGGGTATGATTCGGCTGGTGTCGGATTAATATTGTCCCCGTTTTCGATTCAGAAACCTCTTTTCGTATCCTTTATTTTCTGCGGTGCTGATTGGTTTTTTTTCTTCTTGCAGTATTCCTCACAGGCGGACCTAACGCTGGCAGGGTTATTGCTACCGCCGCCGCCAAATATCTCACGCCTATCACACTTGAGGTAATTGCTCTCCGTTTTTCAACGTTGTCTTACTTCTTCTTCCTATCCAGCTCGGTGGTAAATCTCCTGTCATCGTTGACCCTTCTTGTGACCTCGAAACGTCATGTCGACGTCTCCTGTGGGCCAAAACTAGTAATGCGGGCCAAGTGCGTCGTATTCATATTCGCTGTCATCCATCTTCGCTGAAAATTGATTTGTGATTTGTTATTAGATCTGCACGGGTCCCGACTACGTACTCGTCCCCAAACATTTTCAAGATGAGTTTATCGAAGCGATGAGCGTACAGTAAGGAATATTCTTTTTGTATCCGTTTACCCACGGCTGACGCTTGTATAACAGGTATGCGAACTTTTACCCTAATGGGCCCGCGGCGTCAGATTCGTTCTCACGAATTGTCGGGCCGAGACACTTTGCCAGGATCAAGGCGTTGCTAGACGCGACCAAGGGCGAGGTGGCGCTCGGAGGTGAGATGGATTCGGCTACGAACTACGTCGCCCCGACGGTTGTGAGGGACGTACGCGAGGGTGATTCCCTTCTATCGGAGTCGGTATCGCATCCCCTTTTGGTGAAGGTCATTGTTGATGTGGTTCTGGGTTTAGAGAACTCTTCGCGCCGATCTTGCCGGTAGTACCAGTAGAGGATCTAGACGAAGCAATTGCGTACATCAGAGCAAGGTTCGATTTTTCGTCACTCCTTTACGTTGTTGGGGCTGAGATTTATGGTACAGAGATCACCCGCTTGCGTTGTATCTCTTCGCTCAAGACGAAGCTGTCAAGCGTAGGGGTGAGTTGTTCGTCCTCCCATCTTTCTCGCATCTTAATCTTGACGTTTTTTTATTTTTATTTTACCAGTCATCAACAGTACCCTATCGGGGTCTGTCGGCATCAACGATTGCTTGCTTCAAGTATCAGCCGAGGGCCTTCCTTTTGGCGGCGTGGGCCCGTCGGGATACGGCGCCCACAAGGGCAAGTTCGGGTTCGACACCTTTACACATCTCCGTCCGGTCATCGACTCACCTTGGTACGTTGACCTGTTCATGTCGTTGCGGTTCCCGCCGTATTCTGTATGTCTACCCCCCCCTCATGTCGCACCTGTCGATGACTCTTAAACTTTTGTGTAGACGAAAAATTTACAAAAGATTAATGTCGCCATGTTGCCTACCTTGCCCAACTGGAAAGGGGCCGGGAAGAACGTGGTGCTGACGACTTCGGCGGCGCCCGTCCCCCCAAATGTGAATGCGAGGGGAAACTTGTGGAGCGGCGAAGCTGTGGCCATCGGTATCAGAGCGAGCGGCAAGGGGGTATTATTGAACGGCAAAGAGTGGCTTGGGTTGGTTCTCGGTATGGGTGTCGTTCTTGTCGGATGTTGGGTAAACTTTGGCAGGGCGTTGTGATTTATTACGGGTATGGTGGTGGTCAATTTCTAGCTTTTTAGATGTTTCGTGGTTATTGTTTAAATTATAGGGCACAGTGTATCATGTATTGTATTACAAGATTCAAAAATGTAACTATTGATACTTTTTTTTTGCGGTGCTGGCTCGAGGATATTGGCCGTCTCGTCTGATGGGAAAAGTCGATTGTTTCTGTTTGGGATAGAGGAATGGGATGCGAGAGTATCCTGGGAAGAAATCTCGATTCTGATAGGGTACGTACAGGTGACTCTCAAGTTCGGGGCCTCTGGATTCTGATCGGTGATGTAAGTAACTGAATCCCTTCAAATGATCTAAGAGGTCTCAGTAACATAGCCTTCGGCGCGCGCGATACAGCGTCACGTGTGCGCGTAGGGCATTAACATGATTTGGAGCGCCGCATCCTAATAACCCTTAAGTTTGGACCAGTCATAGGCATGGTTTTCCACCTGTGAACGATGAGATTGACGAGGCACGGCTCATCCAGAAATTTGATTGTGGACGTAATTATCGTTTTTATCAACACTTCGTCAGCTACAGCAGCTCCGTATGCTGTACCAATAGATAAGATTATAAGCTATATCGCGGTTGCATGTATTCGTAATTTGATCCATTGATGTCTAACCGCGATGTCCCCTCCCTAGTGAACGAGTCTACCTTCTCGAATGCAGTGGTACAGGGAAACCCAGAAGAAAAGCTTTGTTTGTCCTGAACAAAGGAATCTCAGTACAAGCCCGTCTAGAAGAAAGGTAGCGACACGGTAAGCGTTTTACACATGAAATTTCCAAACTCAAGGGGGCACAAAGGTCATACTGGCAACACAAAGAGCTATACGTGTGGAAGAAGAAGAAAGGTCTGGTATGAAGTAGAGGTGTGGTTCCCCGCCCTGAGGAGTACTTGCCATCCGCTCTTCTAACCCATCTACTATCCCAGAGCAATGTCCGTCCCCAACCGCGATTTCGATGAGACAGTCCTTCTTCCAGGTGGGAAACCTTACCCGTCATTTGGCCGGTCTGCCAATCCTAACGCTTTCTTGACTGACCAGATAGGCTACCCTCCAGACGAACATGAAGAGCTGAAAGAAGAGATAAGAAATGTCTATGCAGCCAGGTATTTAGATTCGTAGCATGGCGCCTGATCTGCATTGGATTATGATGACCCATTGCTGTGTAGATCCAGAAGTACGTGAGCACTCAAAAGGAGAGTTGTGACGAACCGTAAGTATATCCTCGAAATTTTACTTCATATATTGAAACAGTTTTTACTAGGGAATCTGTTTCACGGATATCTGAACGAATTCCTCAGTGCACGTTGCGCCGCGCGGAATTCTCATCAAACAAGAATGCCAGACTCGTAAGTGATTATTAGTGATAGTCCTTGGCCGCGGCAACCATTACGGGACGCGAGTCAGTGCGACGACAACAACGGAAGTCCTAGACACCCTTGCCGTCACAGAAGAGCTCCTCAACCACTCTGAGAAGTCGGCCACGAGCCAAAGGCCAAGTCCGACGAAAGAGGAGAGAGAAATAATGAATAAACTCGTGCGAAGAGCCTCTGTGTCATTGACGACATTTCCAAATGCTAAAGAAGACCTTCTGCGGTTCGTTCGATCTCTCAAGCTCCCCCTCCAAGTCAGTACTAGGGCGAGGAGCGGCTCAAGGGGAGGGGGAGGGACACCAAGATGATCCAGTCAGACAAGAGGGATAACATCGAGTACATCTGTCGCTGTAGATAAAGCGTCGAATCAAGTTTACGAGACAGGGCAGAGGAGAAGGAGGCTGCGGTAGAGGGGGGAAAACAGACGAGCTCGGACGTAGCTTGATTGATAGTAGACATCACGATTGTAAGCAAGCTTTGATGCCGTCTGAATACTACTCACATGGTTCCTTTCCGTCCCGACACTATTCATGCCGTACGCCTTATAGACCCCAGCAGAATTGTCTGAGGCAGCAGAGCTTTTTCTTTAGTAACTATCTTGAAAGTCCCATTTTAAGGCATAGGGAAACAATTTCTGTGTCTGCGGTCTCGGTAACGCTACTACGAGCGGAGAACTGTGAGTGAAACCGCACTTGGTGGCAGTTAAGGACGACTCTGATAAGTACGTAATCCCGGGCCGTCTGGGCAGTCATAGGAACTCGTCTGTGCCGGAGATGCCACTCCCCACTCTCATGACGAAGACAAACCGGCAATTCTAGATTCAGTGGAACTTGATTTCCTACAGTCACGTAGTCTCTACACTGTGAACCTGTACAACTCGTATATACAATGTACGACCAACTGCGAGGGGAACTCAGTTGAGCCAAAGTCGACGACGGGACTCGGAGATAGACTGAGTGGCCTGGCTGCTCAGCGAGTTCTATTTTTTCTCTATTCAACGGGGGATTTATGTGCTCTCCAATGTGGCGCCGATACCTGTCCCAAAGGTGACGAAACGTCCGAGTCGCAATCGCGACTGTCGGTAGGCCTACAACATTCTGTCTCAATGATAAGGCTGGGACGCGGATAGCCTCTCTGCACAACCAATTCCATGTGTAGCCAGTAAGGAGATATATAGTTCTCTGATCCGCTTGAGCATCAATGTCCTGGTCAGAAAGGGATCGCCTCCAATCGTCATTTCTAGCAGTGCAAATCAAGAGATCGGATCAAGATGTTCAATGGCTGATATCAAAGTCTGAAGCCGTCATTGAGAGGCAACACTCCTCAGTTGCTTCTCAAACGTTTGTTCTCTGGTGTCAGTACCCGTGAGTATTAGACGCTAGACGAAGTGTATTGAAAAAAAAAAAGTCCGAATCATTTCTTCAACGCGGGGCCGGCCATCTCCGCCGCGGATCATACACAATTCCGATAGCTAATCGATGGCCACAGCCTGACTTGAAGCGCAAACTACAGAAAACCATGAGAGACAAGGATAGCTATAAAAGGTGGGAGAAGCTGGAAATAACAGCTTTTAGGCCATTAAACATCCGGGTTTAACGGTAGTTCTTATGAACAACAGCACTTGAAAATTCTACTTTGAAATACTACAGGATAACTATTATGGTGGGAGTGACAGCTAGAGTACTCTATTTGGTAAGCAATAAGTAATCTTTCTACATTGATGACCGAGATTCATGACCATAAGTAGATACGGGGGAGTCTTGTAAATATCATTAATAAAATATACATGCGTTGGTTTCCCCCAAAGCGATGCGTGAACGAAATGAAGCTGGTTTTGATGGCAAACAAAGATCTATCTAAGGGCGTGCAACTGAAGAAGAAGAAATATTCTGAAGGGGACGGAATTTGGCGGTCCGAAAGCCAGACAAACCAAATCATCAGCCGAGGAAGCAAATGGCGGGTACGTCAAACTGCTGTGGACGCCCCGCCAGATTCCCGTCCGTAGCTATAGGATCAAGGGAACCGACCGCCAGAAGAACGAGTTAGGAGGCTGTGGAATTGAGTCAGCGATACAGCGGTGGCAAGAAATATGTTTTGCTCACCCCGTTGCTATTATCGCTGACATCTGGAGAAATATGTCAGTTAGGTGGCGAGTAAGGTAGAAACAATGGGCTCACGGTGGACGATGCATTGAAAGGATACGATTATCTGTTGCCCGTGCTCAATGTAATATACGACGCAGACGTCGCCCACATTCCAGGCATGACCGGGTTGCCACACACGGTGGCGGGGAGCTGAGAAGGAGCCGGGGTAGAAGGCGGGCATTAGTATGGAGGTAGGTAGATTGTGAGTAGTGATGGGGTTAGTTGAAGAGACGATATAGAGTGAGGTAGTTGTGCTTGGTTAAAGAGAAGAGAACGGAATGATCAATCTCATTAGAAATGGGAGTGTTTTAAGCACTCTCGAGGTTCCCACTCTCAGCGGCTGAGTTGTAGCTAGAGTCATGGTTCGCTTAGGAACGTACAGCCCAAACGAGTCAGAAATGGAATAAGAAAGGAATGAGTCAGGGTCCCGTCGCAATTGTAGCAGATCATCTCCCATTTTTGGAACGTGAAAAGTCGGCATTCTGCTGTGATGAACAAGTAAGGCGTAGTACAATGTGGGGATCGATGGAGATAGACACCTGCGGTTGTTCCTGGTATACCGATTGGAAGAAGTCCGGAACTCGTTTTCCCGATAATCATCACATTTGAGGTAGCTGTATTCGAGTCATAACGAATATTTGAGTGTAAAGGATGTTGCCGGCCACGATCACGGTTCCGTTTATGTACCGCCGTCGGGAAAGGTGGGCGGTGCTTGTATGGTCCGAATGACATCAACCCTGATGATCTAGCAAAGGGAAGTAAATTGTCTAAGCGCCAATCCTATCATTCAAGCCCGCTTTGGAAACGGAAGGCATATCCACCGAAATGATTCAGGGGATTGTCATCAGTAGATAAAGGCTCTGGTTGCTATCGCATCCACTGGTTCTCCGTGGCTCATTATATGTCAGAGAATGAGGTACGTGCCCTGTTGGCCCTGCCGAAGATGCCTATCTAATGAGCTCAGAAAATTGCTTCGAAGGCAGTTCTCACTTCGATCAATATCATGTAATCAACACGCCTATTTTCAGATGCTACTAACGGACGTATCAGTTTACGCGTCTCGTAGCAGTCGAGTCATAAACGGCATGGGAACTCGCCCGAGCTGCAACCCCTAGTAGGATCGATGGCACGGTGGTCGTCGGCCACATCCATCTCCAGTCACGGGTGACTTGCACAGGACACAACATTTCATAGACATATGAGGATTGCTTGTTACTGATTAAAGGCATCAAGTTGTGCCCAACAGGGCTGTTGAAACGACTCGCCGCGGATTGTACAAATTCAATGCGAGCTGTTCAAAAATTGATTGGACACTAGAACAGTTGGAGAGGATAACCTGTCAAGACAGGAGCAGAGCATAAAGCAAGTGTTTCATACATCTAGAGGAAGGCTGAGACGTTCTTGAGGCATGGTCGCGATGTACATATGGTGGCATTCTTCTAGCGAGGTACTTGACACTGAAACGCGAGGACGCCACTACCGATAAAAGGGATCCTATAGTTGACAACGCATCCCTACAAGTAGTAAATGACTTCATATCAAGGTAAATGAAATACCTCCGGATTGCAGAGCATCAGATGGTGGCGGGCCTAACCACAAGTCAACTCGCCACTCGCAGTGCCTTTTGAAACGGAGGGGACCCCATATATCGCAGAGATATGTAGAACCCCAGGATATTGTCAAGGTTCAATCATCAGCTCAGTAGACGAAACGACAGAGTGGCTGCCGTGACAGTACGTGTGTGGATTGTTGTGGTCCGAGATGAAGATTTTTCTGATTTTCGCCCTGAGGCGGATCACAGCTCCACGTGATCATCAAGCGGCGACTCCATTTTGGGATTTTAGATTCAAATTCTGATCAATCACATCTTTCATCGTCGGCGGTCACTCGCGCATGTATTGTCATTTGTGGTAGACTGTATGGTGTACCTCGTGTCTATCGTAAGATGACTGACGGGATTGAATTTTGAACTATACAGGTTTGTCACAGATTGGTTTCAAGCCTCCATCACTGTCGATCGTACAAATTTCTACGACCAGGGGTAAGTACCTTTACTTTGATGAAGTTTGGCGGAAATTTCGGATTTAAGGTGGAGATTGCAGAGGGAACTCGAGCGTAAGATTGTTTGAATGATATATTCATGACTTCAGCGCCTCAGCGTGCTGTAACAGTTCGAATAGCATTCATCCGTATATTGATACCATAAAACAAAAAGGAACGTTCACCCAACAACCAACACCTTCTGTGTATTCTCCTTCTCTGTATGCGCCTGGGTCGCATCTTCTCTATGCTGCCACTTCTCGTACACCTTGGGGCACTTGTCGCGATGCTTGACCCATAGACTCAGATACCACTCTGCATCGGCCCTCTTGTCCAGCTGCACTTTGCGCCCACATCCGACACAGTTGACATACGTTTTTTCGACATTCGTCGCCCACTCATCCTCGCGGAGCCAGCGATAGCGTTCCAGCCTTGACAGCCTAGGTACACAATCTCCCTTCTGCATCTTCTCACCTGGAAGACGCTGGAGGGAAGCAAGGAACCGCCGGATATTCTCTGCTGCATTTGGTCTACACGTCAGCGAAACCGATGCTTTTCGCATAAGGAGTCTGAGGTTTTCTTTGCTCCTCTTCTGTATAGCCGTCTCATTAGAGGGACTTGGTCTAGGAGGAGGGCAGACAAGCGCAGGCGGAGGGGAAGGGGGAATGGCTTCGTTTCGTCTTGGAAGAACCTTTATGAGATGAGGTGTTGATACCTCTGCGATACTAGTTCAAATTATCCGTCAATGAGGCTGACTGAAGTATAGTAAAGACGTCGACGTACGTTTCCTGTTCGATCTCAGATTCTTGGTTCTGCCTTGGAGCCAGCACTGGGTTCACCTCCCGTGCATCTCCGGTCTCATTGAGGCGTAATCGTTTGGACGCAGGTAGTTCGCTGTGTACATGGTTTGAGTATACAGGCTATTGGTGAGCACGGAGGAATACTTGCATCGTGGGCCGTTTTCCGTACTCATTGATTAACGAGGAATAGTTGTTCTCCCTATCATCGTCAACTGTTTCTTCGTCGTCGTATTCTTCCTCCTCGTCGTATGCATTTCTGCCGCAATCCTATCAGCACACCACAGAATCTTGTCGATTTGATTGACACTCACTCGCATTGGCCAGAAATCCCTTCTGATTGGGCATTATACACATTCATGGCTTCAAATCGTTCCCTCCATTGATAAAATTCAGGTGTCCGGATGAAACCGAATTCACCTGAATATGGTTGTGTACAGGTATAAGGCTGGTCATAGCTTTCAGTAGAACCGTTATCGATGACTTGTGGAGTGGCATAGGTGGCAGGGTAATCGAGGGTGTTTAAGGGTGCGATAGGGCCGTAGTAGTTCCCCGAGCATAACGGCGTGTCATCGTAGAGACCGGACATGTTTGTAAGTAATATTCTTGGGAGATGGAAGGGATGATGGTCTTTGCAATGCCGCCAGGGACTAGGAAGCGTTTCACGAAGAGAGGAAGTAAATTAGTTCTCAGACGTTTTTATAGTTGACTATTGGACAACCTTTGTTATGGCTTGTTCCATGTCATTGCATTTCTTGGCATCCTACTTGGGTGGCACTAACTAACAGTCTTTGTTTCGACGAAGCAACATTCTTCGGAGATACCTTTCCATTCTCCCCACTTTCCTTTGCTTTTACTGAATACCGCTTGCCACCTTATAATTGTAACTTGCTAATGTGCAGGAAAACATTGTTGTTGAAAATTCATTGTTGTGAGAAGTGACTGTAAGCTTACATACATAGTTATGGGAAAGTGGCTAAAGTGACCATGTGGTGCCGAGTGGCACTAGTGTATAAGCATTTGACCTAGACCATTGGCCGGCGGACATGCATCTATGGAGAAGATCTTGGCTATAGAAGTGTGCTAACGGAGAACTGACGAAGTGCGTCACGGAGATCTTCGACGAGGTCGTATACCAACACATCGTGTAGGTTTGCATCGCAATTCGGGGCGAAGAGTGATATTTAATGATTATCAAGGCCTCACATCGCTTGGGATTTGTAGAGCGCCGTAATTGGGATTGGTGGTTGAAAAGAGATTCCGCGGGGATATTCAAACACGTCCTGTCTTGTCCCGGCGGCGTTAACTCCAAGACATTGATCGACTGTGCACGCCAAGCCTTGATCGACATGGATGCATGTAGGTCCACCGCCCAGGATTGACGACAATTTGCCAGCTCGGATTTATGGAGTTGATACATTGCTATCCTTTCGTAATGTCTTCTCATGAAGGCATGTAAAGTTATCATGAAAATTCAATTCACCTCTTCTTAACATTTTATTTCACTATTGCACAGTTACTCATGAAGTTTCCACTAGAGAACTAGCGGAATTCTCGGCTTCACAATGAGATCATAATCATGACTGCATTCTTCATTCACCATGGTATCACCAATGCATCATATCGACTTTACACTATCCTGCCACTTTAGCCCCCATTAAAAGGATCACATATAATTCCTCTCCAGATCCTTGTGTGCATCAATTGCAGTCTATATTCTGTATAATGACAGGACTGTACTAATTTGAAGGTGCTACAGATTAGATTCATACCACTATGAGCTTCAAAGACTGCCCAGTAGACAACAAAGAACATCATGTTGATGAGACATTGACCTATGATGGAGTAGACACATTCAGCTCATTGGTATTGGGGGTGAGTTATCATACTCTACATGCAAGACTGTTATCACAAGAAGCAGCTGTGACATTTGTGAATTTATTTATTCTATGATATATAAGTTATTTTTTGTTTCTCTATCCCTTCTGACTGGAACCATCACTGCTGATAAGCAACTGTTTCAAATCAGACAAAAATCTGGGAAATTCGATAGATAACAGATTAAATTATGATCAAGGCTTTCAACCATAGCAAAATGAGTTAGGATTCCCTTTAATGGTAAAGTCAATATATTTTGCTGTGGTCAAAAGTTTATCTGTATCTAATTGTTTCCCTTGAATTTTGATCAGCACTAATTTGACACCTGCTAGGAGTGTCTGTTAGATTACAGAATTATATTTCAGAATAGGTGATTATACATCCAGTCAGCCTGAGACTGGACCAGCTTTGATCTCTAACCCTAGGCATCACATCTTTTACTCTTTCTCTTTCATGATCCCAACATGATCCTCCTGCACTTTTTATTGTGGCAGTGCCCAAATGAACTCATTTTTACCATTTGGCAGGAGGTAATGTGATTTGTACTGCAGTGCAACTGAGGCTGTGAAGTCTCTCTGCCACAATTGACTATAAGGTAATGTCAAACTCTCTGCAAGATGTCAACAATGATATGCTTGGTGCTATCTGCACCACACTGGGGCAGTCTGAAGTACATGGTTACTTGCTCTTATGCCCACTGTCCTAATCTCATACAGCTACAGAAAATTGTACTTGTAAACAAATGACTGAGAGAGATTTCTCTGCCAATGCCCTTTTGGCAGGTGCACATCAACTGTGAATATTGCAAGGATGTGTGGAAATTAGCAACAGAGAATGTTGAAAGGCTGCTGGCTTCAACAGTTTTTGATGCTGTTGTCAGCCAGAATAGATGATGTTTTTAGGGCAAACTCAGATGTAACTAATAATCAAAGCACAATAGATTTCTTCAGACCTGTGTTTTGAATAGTATGAATGAGTCTATGATGCCCTCTGTTCTAGCCAGTTGACTTGCCAAATTTCTGTCTGCACTCTTCCACCAGTTGCACACTCTCATCTTCAGCATTGATGAGGCACAGGCTCAGTACTTCAACAATGAATTTTGAGAGTTGGGCATCAAGCTCTCTACTATCACCTCTCTTATGATTGATGCTTACTGTGATTTCATAGTCCCTCTTTGTCCCAACATTGAACATGTGGCAATATATGGTTGTTTGTAGTCTCTTTTGAACCATGATGGGACCTCCAGAGAGCATTCACTTAGGCTAATTGCTGCAGCAAAAGAAGCAAAAAGCTGTAGTACTTTGAGAAGTTTGAAAGGTGGTCAGTCATTTTGTTTCAGAGTGAGCTAGCAAGTTCATCTCACTATTACCACTAGATTTCACTGTGTTCTAAGCCATCTATAGCACAATGCTCTATGAGAAAAGTAGCCCTAGACAGTGCTCATATCATAGATAGTCTTCTGGCTTATCTATCATCTCATTGCCACTGTCAATACTCCACTTATAATGATGACTTATCAGACTCTTGTTCCTGTCCTGAGTCAGTTCAAGAGATTGAAAATACTTGGACTGGTGTCTGCTTCTCTCCTGGATGTAGATTTTGATTTTCTAAGAATTGCAAATACATGCATAAGACCTGGTAGTCAGAAAATGCTTAAAAGAAGGCAGAAGCTGTTATGATTTTTCCTATTTTCTTTTCTTTTTCCTTTCTTTTTCCTCGAAAATGACCTCTATCTTTGCTTAGTCAGAGCACTTAGGCCAGCGCTTAGGACCATGGAAATGCTTAGCTCAGTAGCCCAGTTGGTCACTCTCATAGCACATTGCTGTGTGCTGTGAAGAGAGAGACAACGCTCCTTTTGTCCCACCTTGTACTGCAATGATATTGAGCACAACAGCAAGACAACAGCTTTTGTGGAGAGCCTGGCAACAGCAAGGGTAACAGCTCTACAGCAGACAATATCTTTTGTGAACAGATATTAATAGCCAGATAACAGAACAGTATTTAAGTAGCTTAGTTCTCGCTGTAATACCTCAGTCTTGAACTAAAGTTTATTCTCTACCATTCTATCTCGAGCAACTTGCAATTGCCTTGACTACACACCTCTGTTGACACATCAGTGAACTCAGTCAGTCTAACCTGAAGTGCAAGGTTCTGAACTGTTTATCATGTGTTAATAGTCACATGGAGCTTGGGCTTAACAATTAGTTTGAGACTTCTCATTCCCTTCCTCAAGCCCAATTGTGCTGAGGAACCGAATGCCTCCTGCCCTCAATCCTTCTGATCCAAACTTTACCCACAAGTTCTTTGAACTCTTGGCTTCTATTATAGAAATCTTGATTGGTCTTCTGGTGATCATACAGCTGTGCCATGGATGCCAATCGATCATAGCTTGGACAATCAGACACTATCATGAATTCCAATGCATTTGAACCATCCTCTGAAATGTTATGCCAGACCTCCCCCTCCATGACATCCCTGCCTCTGCCTGACAGTCTTTCCGACCCACCGAAGGAACCAACCCAGAAAGTGTCCCTGGGAGCTCAGCTCAAGGGCATACTAGGGAAGAAGAAGAGGAGCAGCATCAGCAGCACACATACTCCCTGTGACCTCCAACAGCAGTCATCTGAAACCCTGACAACCCTTGGGCTGCAGGGTTTCGACGACCCAGACCCGACACCTCCATCCTGTCCCCCCAGCACAGTATCCCAGCAACCAGGCCAGCAACCCCCATCTCTAGCACCGGCCTTGGGCACCATGCTAGAGACTCTCTGGATGCCCCACAGATGGCTCGAGGGACCAGAAGTCCCAGGGGCCGAGGGTCTTGACATACCCCATCTATACAACACAGCAGCATTAACAACAGAGATGACACCTATTGGAACGATGACAACAGCAACGAGCACCACTGGTGGCAAACCGCTGCTGTCGAGGCCGACAGGGTGGAGCGCCACCCAGTTGGCAGTGATACTGGCCGAGCAGAAAGCGTACGAGCGGTACCAAGCAGAACATGGCCAACCAGTCCAGTTGTCCTGGGGCCTGCAAGAGTGAGCCTGGTACGATGTGCCAGAGACTTTTCCGAGCACTGGCAGAACCAGACACATATCAACAATGAGATTACGAGGGAGAATGCCCTCTTTGGGAGGTACCTCTGGGCACAAGCAGCAGAGGAGTGCAGGAGAGGCAAGAGAGGTAGTCAGACCACAACCTATGTCCAAACCACCACCCCCGACTTGCCCTTTAGGGAACCTGCCACTCCCACCACTGAGTCTGACCCCTGGGCCAACTACCACAAGGAAGAGGCCCAGCTCCACCTTGACAACAACCATCCATTATCTTACAGGACCGATACCATTGCAGAGACAGAGGACATCCCAGTCTGGGGAGATGGAATTCCAGCCAAGAGAGGCACCATCAGAGGAGACGATGAGGGTATCGACCCCACTGGTGATCTCAAGAGGTTCCTTGATGGGGCCTTCATGGCTCTTTTCTTCAATCCAAAGTTTTACAGAAACTTCCGCTGGTATTGCAGAGCAATAGTGCCAGGAGCAACAACAAGCATTGAGGAGCCACTGGAGCAGCCCGAATGACAGCCTGCTCCTCACCCCAGACCCAGTGACACCAGACCCAGTATGCAGCCCCAGCCCAACCGAACTGGTAGTTTATGACCTGCTCGGCAGTTCCCTCCTTGAGGATGAGGAGGGAACCGATGCAGACAATGAGGCTGAGGAGGTGGACCCCCATCAGGAGAGTGGGGATCTGCTCTCTAGCTGGAAGGAGAAATTCAAGCCAATGATAGAGGAAGAATTACAATGAGAGGCACACAAAGCGAGGGAGGAGGAGTTTACTCGGTTATACCAAGAGCAGGTAGCCGAGTTATGGAAGGATGATCTTTGGCTAAGATTGTCCTTAGGACAAAGGTATACTTTCGTGGATTTCATTGAAAAAGAGGAGATTTTACAGTATGTGGCCACTGAGCAGGCCATTTTTAACTTTAATCAAAGATATCCACATTACCAGATGGGACCATTACCACCATACAAGCCAAAATACAGTGGAAGAATGGCACCAAGGATGTGGACACCAAGTGTAATGCCATCCAAACTGGCAGACATGGCATCTTTGATCCAAACGGCATCATCCTGATACTCATTCACCACATCAGCCATCTAAAGCATGGCATCTCAGCTTGCCAGGAGCTGACCACAGGCAGCCTGGCAGTATCCTGGCTCATGGAGACTGCCACCCTTTTCACGACCCTTTGCTGGACAGCCACCCCCAGATGAAGCCAAAGGCAGTGGAGAACCAGTACCTGAGCTGCCTCCCCCAACCGAAGACAACCCTGAGATGCTTGCCCAGGGCTGGACCATCAGGAATGGGAGGATTGTGCGAAAGGAAGTCCCCAAGCCAGGGAGTCCCATCACTGATGACAGATCTCTTCACTTGTTCCCAGGACCTCCCAAGGGATGGGCACAGCTGTCTCATGGCAGACTCCTGAACCCGATGCCTGTCCTCAATGCTGCCGCCCAAATTCTTCAGGTCAAACCAATCCTTTGCACTGAACCCTGCCTCTTCTGAGGAGCATCCAATGACATTAACCGATTCCTGGTTGACTGTGACCAGTACTTCCAGGTGTTCACCCCATATTTCCTTGCCGACATGTACAAAGTAATGTTTGCTGTCACCCACATGGCAGACAAGGCCAAAGTGTGGTGGGTCCTAATCGCCCCCACTTTCTGGTCCACTACCAGAGACCATCATTGATACTCCACATGGCCGGTCTTCAAACAAATGATCAGGGATAAGTTCATGGACTCTGCGGTCCAAGAAGTCCACAAACAGAAGATGAAGGAGTTCAAGATGGCTGGAAAGCTGGCCACAGACTACTTCGATGAATTGGAATGACTCGGCACACTCGCCAGAGTCTGGGAAGACGTTGCCAACATGGGACGAATGGTCGAATATATGAAAATGGGATTATCATCCCATTACCTCATAACCATCTCAGATATTGGCCAGGATATTCCCGTCGGCTATGATGAATGGAAGAACCAAATCATCACCATGTACAAGAAATGGCAGTGACAGAAGGCAGAAGTGACTACCTTGGCCTATGGCCATCGAAGTCAGAGACAGGGACAGGGCCTGAGGCCTCCCACTTCTGGCACAACCACATCCACCAAGCCTGGCGGCTCGACCCCAACTTCTTACGGAACAAAGCAAACCGGTACAGGCATGATATATACCAGAACGGGTCAGCTGATGGATGTGGACCACCTCAAGAAGGGGGGGAAATGTTTCAATTGTGGCCAGAAGGGCCACATGGCATGAAACTGCCCTCAGAAGAAAAACAAGTGCATGTGAGAAGAGATCCAGGTGCAGATCAATGAATTGATGAAAGAAGACAAAGACCTTGGGCATGATGACAAGCCTGAGGAGGTAAAAGACCAGGCTGAACAGTGAGCGATTCCACTGTCTCAGTCAGAGAAATGAGTAATGGGTCATATTCTGCTGGACAGACTGACATTTCATCTTCTGTAGTATTATCCCCTATGCCTAAATTATGCATGCATTCGAATATACCCAACCCTATTACTCAGACCCCAGAATCGCCTAAGGAACCGACTTCAACAACTCAAGTGCTGACAAAGGGCCAAAGAAGGGCAGAGAGCCCCAAAGGTGCATCTTCATCGAAAGTTCATCAAACTAAAAATATAAAACAGACTCAACTGCCTTCAGACCGAACAGGGGCAGAGGGCCCCACAACATGGCTTAAACCATTCGATACTGAATGAACATGGTGAGCCATCAAGGATGCTAAGGATGAAGCAACGGCAAAAGCCGTACTCAAAAATTGGGTACACAAGACCTGAGCCAAAGAAGTGATCAACAAGATGATCACTGGAATGAAAGCTGCAGAGCAGTGTCGAGCCCTGGAATGGCTGGATGAATTACATGGACCATGAAAATTCATCTGACATACCAAATCCCCAGGGCACGACCTATTGACCAAGGCCCAGATCAAGATGTTAATGTCCCAATCAACCCATGCAGTCACTGCTTTGATCAACAGCAGCTGCATGGGAAGCAGCATTAATTGAGCCTTCATCAACAGGCACAAATTGCCTACTAGGGCAACAGCAGCACCTATTCCTGTCTACAATGCAGATGGGACCAAAAACCAAGCTGGTTCGATCACCGAATATGTCAAGCTTAGACTCACTATTGGTGACCATTCAGAACGAATTGACCTGGCAGTAACTGATCTAGGAACCAAAGAAATATTCCTTGGGCATGATTGGCTCATCAGACATAATCCGCTAATCAATTGGAAGACTGGACACATCACCTTTGTCTAATGCCAATGTCAGGGAATCCTGTTTGAATTACCAGATAATGACCCCGAAGATCGATGGGATGAAGAAATGGAAGATGGAGAAACAATCCTTGCTGTCGACCCCCAAAGGGCCATTAACATTAAAGCAACACACCATGCTAATGACCTAGTGGCAAGGGTGAATGTGGAGAAGGAGAAGAAAATGTTTGAGGAAATAGTACCCATGTGGGCCTGCAACTTTCAGGATTTGTTCAAAAAAGAAAGTTTTGATGAACTACCTGATGCGAAGCCCTGAGACCATGCTATTGAACTAATCCCTAACTCCAATGCCAACTTAGATTGCAAGTGTTATCCACTTAGCAATAACGAACAACAGGAACTAGACAAGTTCCTCGAAGAAAACTTATCCAGTGGGAGGATCCGACCATCAAAGTCACCAATGGCATCACCCTTCTTTTTCATCAAAAAGAAGGATGGGAAACTCTGACCAGTACAGGACTATCGAAAGCTAAACAAGATGATGATCAAGAATCATTATCCACTTCCTTTGATTGCAGAGCTAATGGACAAACTCTATGGTGCCAAATATTATACCAAATTAGACATTCGATGAGAGTATAATAACGTGTGCATCAAAGAAGATGACGAATGGAAGGCCACCTTTTGGACCAACCATGGTCTATTCAAACTAATGGTAATGTTCTTTGGACTCACCAATTCACCAGCCACCTTCCAGTGGATGATGAACGACATCTTCAAAGATCTCATTGCCACAGGGAAGGTGACGATCTACTTGGATGACATCCTCATTATGACCAAAACCAAGGAGGAGCACCAAAGGATAGTATGACAAGTACTATCCTTAATGAGGAAACGTTGACTTTTCCTCAAAGCTGAGAAGTGTGAGTTCGAAGTATTGGAAACAGAATACCTTGGCGTCATTATCAGTGAAGGGAGCATTCGGATGGATCCCATCAAGATAGTGGGAGTAACCAAATGGCCAGAACCAACCAAGAAAAAGGAATTGCAATCCTTTTTGGGATTCACCAACTTCTACCGATGGTTCATTCAGGACTACAGCAAAATAGTCAGACCAATGATGCAATTAACCGGAAATTCCCCATGGACTTGGGGAATTTCTCAACGGGAAGCATTTAATGACCTTAAACACTGATTAGCTGAAGACATCATCCTGGCAATCTCCAGCCAAGATGGGAGGTTCTGAGTCAAAGCAGACTCAAGCGAAGGGGCCATCGGAGCGGTACTCTCCCAGGAACAAGATGGCAGATGGCAACCAGTTGCCTTTATGTCAAAAGCGCTCACCATAATGGAATGCAACTATGAGATCTATAATAAAGAGCTTCTCACTATAATGCTCGCCCTTGCTGAATGGCAGCATTATCTCATTGGAGCCAACCAGATATTCGAGATCTGGACCGATCATCAGAATCTATGATACTTCCAACAACCCCAAAAGCTTAATCGCCGACAAGCTAGATGGGTCACAGAACTATCACAGTACAAATATACACTCCATCACAAAGCTGGAGTAGTGAACAAGAAAGCTGATTTCCTCAGCCACAGGGCAGATCATAACCAAGGAGGAGACAACAACAAGGAGGTTGTCTTACTATGGCCGGAGCACTTCTGGGCAATGATCATGCCCACAGAAGAGATGCATGAACACATCAAAAGCACCACTCAGGATCCTCACAAGTGGGATCAAAGAATCGCCCCATCACTCAACCATGAGCGAGGGCTGAAAAAGGAAGAGGGATTGATCCATTATGATGAATGGATCTACATCCCAAGGGATCAAAGACTGTGGGGTGATATCATCACCATATGTCATGATCATGTGACTGCTGGACACCCTGGGATCACTAAAACAAAGGAATTAGTCCTGAGGGAGTATTGGTGGCCAAAAATAGACTATGATATCACCTGATATGTCAAGGCTTGTGAAGTTTGCCAGTGAGGCAAGACTTCAACACAACCCAGAGCAGCCCCACTGCACCTGAATGAAGTCCCTTTATCACCATGGACCCATGTTTCGGTAGATATGATAACTGGACTTCCCGAAAGTGATGGCTATGACATGATCATCATCATAGTTGATCACTTCTCGAAGGCAATCATTCCGATCACCTGTTCCACAGAATTGACATCCAAAGGATGGGCAAAGATACTACGAGACGAGGTCTATGCGAAGTATGGCATGCCTCAGGTAGTAATTTCGGATAGAGGACCACAATTCATCTCCAAGTTCCTGGATGATTTGTACTGACTCCTCAATATCAAAAGGAATGCTTCCACAGCATATCACCCACAGACCGACGGCTAAACGGAATGGGCCAATCAAGAAATAGAAAAGTACTTGTGACTTTTCATCAGTTACTGACAAGATGACTGGATGGAATGGCTGGCACTGGCAGCATTCCAACACAACAACAGGATTCACTCAGCAATGGGTAAAACACCCTTCTTTGTGAATTATGGGCGAAACCCTCCAATACAGCAGACAGGACGGTTTCACACAACAATACTGGCATCAATGGACTTTGCAACTACAATGACAAAGATCCATGAAGAAACAAAGGTGGCCCTCGAAAAAGCTGCTTCAACAATGAAGAAGCAGTATGACAAGCACCGACAGGCAGCACATGAATATTCAACCAATGATAGAGTCTGGTTGGATACTACGAATCTTCATCTGCCAAGGCCAAAACAAAAACTGGCAGACAAATGGACAGGTCTATTCAAAATCATCGCCAAAATTGGCAAATCCACATACAAATTGCAACTTCCGGCAACCTGGAGAATCCATAATGTTTTCAATGAAACATTACTAACTCTATACATGGCACTGGCCTTTCCAAACCAGGAAAAACCACCTCCACCACCAGCAGAACTCATTGATGATGAAGAACACTATGAAATCGATGAGGTGCTTAACCACAAAACCTGAAAGGTTAAAGCATGAGGCAGAGGCATGAAAACAACCATTGACTATTTAGTCAGCTGGAAAGGATATGGGCCAGAATCAAACCAATGGGTCAACGAAAAATACATGAATGTGGAAGAGGCAATTCAGGATTACAAACACAGGATCAATAACTTGGACAGAAAGGGGGTCATGTTCAATATTATATCTGCAAAACAGATGACAGGGACAACAGGAAGGGAGATGATATCTAGCCAGATATACAACAACCAACCTGCCGACAGCAGAGGACATGTTAGAGAGGATGATGATGATGACCCTGCAATGGGCGAGCCAGAAATGGTGGGGACATACAGTGAAGAGCAATGTACCACACCTTCGACTCATTTGAAGCCTGCCATTGAAACGATGAGAGGTCCAGCAGATCGGCCACCTCCTTCAAGCTGGAAAGACTTACTCTAACTTAACCATCAGGACAATGGTCTTAAGGAGGGGGTAATATTACGATTTTTCCTATTTTCTTTTCTTTTTCCTTTCTTTTTCCTCAAAAATGACCCCTATCTTTGCTTAGTCAGGGCACTTAGGCCAGCACTTAGGACCATGGGAATGCTTAGCTCAGCAGCCCAGTCAGTCACTCTCATAGCACTGAAGAGGTTCTAAACATGTGCAATGTGATTGTGGGGACAGCAGAGCGTTTTCCACTGACCACACTCACACCAACACACACACAAAACTCTTAGTTCGTGGGGGGATTATAATGCGATAAAAGTAGCAATCAACAAATATAATTGTCTTCCTTAATGAGATCACAGTATGCAAATGGCAATAGCATGCTTACAACAGTCCGAGGTCTTTCTAAGTCTCAAAGCTTTTCATTTTATCAAAACAAGAGGTGGCAATGGGTGTTGCTGGGCCTTAAGGCAAAGGGTACTGCAACTCGATACAATACATCGAAACACTCCTTCAAAACTCTCAAATGGTTCCAAGCACAGCTCAGATCAACTCAATTCCCTAACACACACAATACACAACTCAAAGCTTTGTGCTCTAAGCCAAAAACCAACCACAAACATGTCCACAAGTGACCAAATGCACAGATCCCTGTTCACAAGTTTCCAAACCGATCATAGACCCACAGGATTCAAACCTATGCAATCCAGAGACACAAACACAATAAAACCCCATCCAACAGACCAAAGGGTTTGAACCTCTGCCACCTGTAGCACCGAGCATCACAAATACCTCAAAAACTCAAGATGATGCCCTTCAGACACCGCTCTCTTATTCTCAGGTTAGAGCGCAATCCAAAAACTTCTTATCAAACTGGGCTTAAGTCCCTCACGAGCTTTGATGCCTCACTTAGTTCTCACAGCTCTCTCAAGGGTATTCAATAATAGGTTTATTCTCTTGCCCAAAGTTACAAACACAAACCCAGAGCTAGAGTGCCAGGCTTTCTGTGCCCAATACACTGCAACTGTGGGGGTTGGAAAACTTTCCCCCTCCAGCCATACAAGGCCATATTTAAATGCTCTACTATGGTACTTACTAATACAATCCTACTATGGTATCCTCAAAGTGCAGGACTCTGTGCTGGATCCTGCTGGTATTACTCACACGCATGTCGCAGTTGCTGCACTTATTCTCTTCCAGGCGACGACTGTGCCTGCTGTTTCTTTACTAGCTGACATCAGCTAGCTGGCCTCGCCAGGTCTACTCGCTTTCTTATCTCCCTGGTGACATTTCTGACAGTGGTAAACTGTCCCAGACCCCCGGAGTTATTTCTCATGCCAAGAGCCAGCCACAATGGCTATGTTCTGCTTTCCTGTGTCCAACCAGTCATTCCATCTGACTCACTAAAGGTGCCACTTCTCAGTACAATGTGGAGTCCCTCGCTGTGTTATGCACACTAAGGCACCATATGTATGCATGCAAGGCTCAGGGCAGTATCCATGCTATTCATTCCTGGGGTAATATTCCTCTACTTGTTAGCTTGTTGTCATCATGCTATCTCTCTGTTTGGTACCCATTTACTCAGATACCTTTCTTTGGGTCTCAGTTCTCTGTTCTAAGGCATGTCCCATCAGTGCATCAATGGCTGTGCATCTTTGATCAATGTGATCAGAATTGCCGATCATATTTCGATCATAGTCTTTTTATTTTTAGCATGCCCTTGTATAATAGTATTGGCGCACTTAGGGCTAAGTTCTGGGACCTCACATGCAGCCTAACCCCTCTGGTATTAGTCTGTTACTAGGCCATGCACTCTGCTTATTGTTACTCCAGTTTATCATTATGATAGCGAGGTTTCTGTGTGCTCCAGTCCTATTTTCTGTTACATGCTTACTGGCCTGGAATGCGGCCCATGTATTCGCAATTTTCACAATTTTACATGCCTGAACAAGGAGAGGGCATGTCAGCGTGTTGCTGTGAAGAGAGAGACAACACTCCTTTTGTCCCACCTTGCACTGCAATGATAACAAGCACAACAGCAAGACAACAGCTTTTGTGGAGAGCCTGGCAACAGCAAGGGTAACAGCTCTACAGCAGACAATATCTTTTGTGAACAGATATTAATAGCCAGATAACAGAACAGTATTTAAGTAGCTTAGTTCTCGCTGTAATACCTCAGTCTTGAACTAAAGTTTATTCTCTACCATTCTATCTCAAGCAACTTGCAATTGCCTTGACTACACACCTCTGTTGACACATCAGTGAACTCAGTCAGTCTAACCCAAAGTGTGAGGTTCTGAACTGTTTATCATGTGTTAATAGTCATGTGGAGCTTGGGCTTAACAGAAGCAGGTGGATGCAGCAAACATGTGGATTGTGAACATGGTATTTCACACTTGCATCAATGTTGATGTTCTCATTCTCAGCAATATTGACAAGATGACCATTATCAGAGGATAGAGAAGGTGAATTCAAGACATCCAATAGTGTGTTGAGGAATATCTGTCTATTCTGCCAACATGCAGTTTATGATGAGAGGGAAAAAAGTTATAGAGTTATTCAGCCCAGACAAATGAGGAATCAGTACTAATCAGTCCCAGCATTGCCAACTCAGACAAGAGCTGATGAACCATGGTCTTTGAGCAAGACCAACCACTGAATAGAGCAACACTATCTCATCATTGGAAAAGCTCTTCTTTTACATAAGAAAGAACAAAACTGCTAAATTCATTGAATTTATATTGGTATACAATATCCATGATAAGAAGGTAAAGAAAAGCATTCATCAACTGAACTGATATATATGCAAATTGATCTTTCACAGCTAGATAAGATGGTCAGGATTTTAGCATGATGGGCATCCATGATAAATGTCAGTCACATGGAATGGAACTCTAACAGAAGAAAACTTATGATAGACAGAATACATGTCCACATTTTGTCACACTAATCTTTGGTGAGAGATACAAGCACATCAGGCATGTCTACTTTACAGTGGCTTTCAGTACAGGCTGGCTCTGCAAGAGCTTGAGATTCTATGGAATCAATTGTTAGTCTGAGTGACAGGTAATATATAAATGAGCCTACTAAGATCACCAATCTCCACCAGAGCCATTGGAGAACCCTGTCCACAGATCCAAAGAGTTTGAACCTCTGCTAATCTGTGGAAATAACACAAATAACCCTATTCACAGGCCAAAGGGTTTGAACCTCTGTCACCTGTAGTGCCTCACATCACAAACACCTCAAAAACTCAAGATAGTGCCCTTCAGACACTGCTCTCTCATTCTCAGGCTAGAGCACAATTCAAAATCTCTTATTAAATTGAACTAGAGTCCCTCACAAGCTTTTGTGCCTCACACAGTTCTCAAATCTCTCTTAATGATTTCAATAATTGGTCTATTCTCTTACCCAAAGTTACAAACACAAATCCAGAGCTGGAGTGCAAGGCCTTCATGCTCAATATACTGCAACTGTAGGGGGCCAGAAACTCATCTACTACTCTTACAATGGGGTATTTAAATAGGCTACTACTGTACTTACTAAGAGACACCTAATATAATAGTTTTAATGCATGGGACTCCAGAATGGAGTCCCTCATGAGTCATTTGCACACATGTTGCTGTTTGACATGCATATTCTGCTCTAGGTCAGGACTGTGCCTTCTGTTTCTATGTAACCTGACATCAGTTAGCTCTGTTTATGGCCTAGCCACAGGGCTCTTTACTTTCTTATCTCCTTAAAATTATTCTGCCACTCCCAGGACCTGTTTCAGGTCACCAGAGTTATCTCTCATGTCCAGAGTCAGCTACAATTGTTCTGTTCTCTAGCTGAGTGCCTGGATATTCTGTATTACTCACAATATGTGTCATTTCTGGCCTAAAGTGCATCAATTAATCCATCTCATGGTTATGCATCATCCATCAGTACTGCATGAAGTTCCACACATGGGTCATGCATGCATGTGTTATGTGTTAAGCCCAAATGACATGTGACTAAAACACATGATAAATAGATGCTGTATCGAGTTTGTACAGTCACATCTAAGTTCACTATATGTGTTTATATGGCATTGTGTTCCAAGGCCATTACAGATTGGCTCAAGATAGAATGGTAAGAGAATAAACTTTAGCTTGAAGCTGGGGATATATAGTGAGAGCTATGCTACTTATATATTGTTTGAGTCTGAGTTAAATATATCCCTACTAATTGTGAGTTTCTATGCTATAGTCCCCATTATCCTTGAGCATTGTTACTGTCTACAAAAGAGTGTTGTTCATTGTTGAGGGTCATCATTGCATCAGAGGACAATGACAGACTTGGCCTATTATAGTGACTAAGCCTGTCTCATGGTCCTAAGCACTGGTGTAGATGCTCTGACTAAGTGTTAGGAATGTGCCAATCAAGTGGGTTTGAGTGCATGTGTGGAGACTGGCAGAGTGCATGGGCATCAACAAAGCTATTGGCAATGTCACCCTTGAGTTGAGGCCCAAGGATTTGGATGGATGGAACAGAGTTCTGTTGGGGAAGTGAAGAGGAGTATCCTTTGGAGCAGAATCTGACAGATGAAGAAGGAGTTGAAGTGAGTATGAAGTGTAGATGGCTATCCAAGTTGATATTTGAACTGAGTAGTTACAATAGTTATACATGGCTTTATATACTAATGGTAGCTAATTCTGAGTCGGGTTCCATTGGGTTCTGATATCAGTATTCACTACCAAGTTCAGGGTCTAGATATTACAATGTGAAATACAGATGTGAAATAATAATGGTGAAAATGAAATTAATAGGTAATGGGGAGTGGCTGGAGTCTGGTGGGTTTCTGTGATTGAATCCATGGTTGGTTGAGGTGACATGGAGGCTGGTGGCATGCATGTAACACTAAGCATAAATAGGGGTTAATCAGTAAGGGAAAAAGGAAAAGTTATAACATTATATATGCATGTCTCATGGTTCCTCACATGCATGTTATATCTGTAGTTCCACATGATTTCTATTCTTAGTGCATGAGCTCTGAGCTATTGTCAGTGCATTCAGTGTCAAGTACTGAGACTTCCTGCACAGTGTGACCCTTTGGTATCATCCTGAAGCTAAGTCATGTACTCCACCAATTGTTGCTCAAGCCCATCATGGCTAGCCTTTCTTTTATTGTGCTCTAGCTCTATTTTGCTTTACATGCTTAGTAGTACTTTTGTACTTAGCATGTAGTACTGTATTTTTCAAAATTACATGCATGGACATGTTCAGGGCATGTCAGCAGTCTTACACTAGGTCTCATTGGTGCATGAAGCAGAAGCAAACCCTTGTTTGAATAATGGAGCTGGCCATGAAAAATAAGAAACACCATTGAATATCCATTACATCTGCAGACATACCAGACTCACCTTGCTAGAATCAAGATATAGAATGGTGAAAGGAAGCCTAGCACTGTCTGAAGGAGGACCTGAAAAGTATACAGGGCAATGACCTATGGCAATCTGCACTGGAGTGATAAGCTCCTATATTTCGTTGGTGTGAGAAAGCAGAGTATATCGCAAAACGCAACAGATACTCGTAGGAACGCTAGAATGATAGTGCATGGTAAACAACCCTCCTGCGGGAGAATTAGCAAATTCGAGCTTAGACACTTGTTACGGGTCCGATACGTTGCAATGAAACTGAAAATTGATGGCGATAAGCTTTTAGACAAACATAGTTATGATTATGTAGTATACAATGGCGGTCGAGGACCTCTACAATTCTTCGTAAATCAACCTTCAGAACCCTATACAGAGGCGATGAGGTACCTCCCAGTACTAACGGACTTCCACTACAGCGAACATGATCCGCCGATGACTACACAGCTGATGTAGATTATGTTATGTTCCTAGAATGTCTCCGACCGATGTTTACTGCTGCCCAGCATAAACAAGATCAGATCATCAACTTTGCAGATTTTGGAACATACTCCAGTATATGAAACAGAGCGAACCCTTGTTTGAACGATAGTACTGGCCGTGACAAGTGAGAAACAATGTTGAGTGTCTGTGACATCCGCGGACATACCAGAGTGGCGAAAATACCAGCAGACATTGTGAAACAAATATCATGCCAGGATTCTGCTACTGGCGCGAGTGAGCCCAAAAAGTACAGGGCACCGGTCCATGACAACCTGCACCTGAGTAAATGAGCACCTGCATTTTGCCGTTTTGAGAAAGCAGAGCATACCGTTAAATGTAATGCATTACGTAGTTGTACGAGCACCAGATGACAGCGCACGGTAACCGACCCTCAGAGTGGAGAATCAGTGAATGTGAACTTTGACTTTTGTTATGCCCTTGTTAGCGGGCTTGTTTATCAGGCTAACGTGAGCCCCGGTGAAAACACACTCTCATGAGTTGTTCCAAGGTGAAATTGCTTCGGAACAAAGGTCATTTAGGCATTTACAATAATAAGAACAAGTCAGACCCGCTGACCGAGTATCGAATGATACATACGGCAAGAGCGACCCTTGCAGGAGAGCGAGAAGCGCAAAGCACGAACATTTAGAAACTAGTGAGACTAACAACTACGGCTTCTCGATATGAGAAACCCTAGATGTTGAAGAACGCAATGGCATACGTCATCACATACCGCCACCAGTGTCAAAAATGCAGCCTGGCTACTGTGTAAAACTCGAGTACCAGCATCATTTGCTATGGCTCTGGAGCGTTCCGTGGGGAACACAATACTGTACTAGATACATCTTCAGAATGACATAGTTATGCCTGTGAAGTAACGCACCAACACATGAGCGAACATCGTCCCCCCGCTGTACGGAAAATTTTTCGTTGTATGTGCATCTGCCAGATAAGGACAAACATTCTTTCGTGCATTCTTCAATAGACATGGGTCCATTACAGTCGAGAGAAGCTCAAGGCCGCCTATGTTAGCCTTCGTAAATAACCAAGCATTACCAACAGAAAGGTACATATGCATACCTCACATCAGTACGTTGGCGGCATTTGGATAGCATTGAAGAAGACTTTGAAGTCGACTATGTTATTTAATCAGTGCTATTACTAGATGAACGCTGCACAGATGTCAGTAAACTGAAGGATATCTTTGAATGACGAGTGCACCAAGTCCAGGTTCGACTTTTGAAACCACCGTATCTAGCTTTCTTTGCAGAGTATCAAAGAGCAGTCCTAGCTATCCGTACGCATAGAGCGTCAAAGGGCAATCCTAATAAGATTTCTCAGGGTATGGCTCAGCATACTTGAAGAACAGTCATACCTTCGAAGGGTATTTCATACGTAGCTACGAAGAGTCTGGCCATCAATGGGCAAGAAAATCCTGTCTCACTATCTCACTCGACCGCCAGTCTTATACCTTTTCCACATCCCGAGCAGCATGAACAGCCAGGCTCACCGCTCAGCTCAAGACTGTCGGTAGGCTAGAGAGCGCAGCGACGACAAGAACATCGATTGGAGAGAGGTCGTAGGGTGGCAATGCTTGTGAGTTGAAGAAGAGAAAATACGGACATACCAAAGGCAACCGTCATGATGGTGATTGGTTGAAAAGATTGTGGATGTTTGGCGTTGGCCTGCCCCGATGATTGTACAGCCACCATCAGCCTTGCTGAAGGCCAACGACGCCCTCGTTGACACGACGATGGCCCTGCACGACGCGTATCTTCATTAGAATTAGAAATATAAGTCCATACTTCAAACGTACTGCTTCCCGTCTCACAAGATGGATTTGTTATTCTTCTAACCGCCTTTGCTGCCATTTTTTCTTTCAGCTATTCAGTTCTACCCTGATTGCTGCCGTACTCTTGGTTCTTCGACAGTACAGTTCTGAAAATTCCAGAGTTATTACCATGGTTGAGTTCTACTTATCTAATTGCTCAGGCAAGACTCACGAGTCACGACCCAGTCAATTATTCTGGCCCACTAGCTCAAATTACTCTGCACTACAAACAAGCCATAGGTTGTGAACAAGTTAAAAATATACAGTATTCCTACGCAGTAACGCTCATCCCCAACCTCGCATCCCTACGTCTTTCCGCCGCCTCTATCCAGCTCTGGTCCTCATACCCATTCTCTTCGAGCCAGGCCTTGTACATTTTCATGCATCTCCTCTTATGCCCCAACCACGTGCTGCGATCGTATGCAGCATTCCCCCGGCTGTCCAATTTGACGGGAGTCCGGCACTTGTTACACACCACGTGTTGTTTGGTGATGGATTCGACGTCGACGCAAGGATCCCGTTGAAGAATTGGAGGTGCTCCTCGTCCATCTTGCGCACCTTTGCTCCTGGGAATTGAGCTGGCTGGACAAGACGCCGTAAAAACGTCTTTCTCAGCTCTGCGAAGTCGATCAGGCTTCCGCTCGGGTGTGCATCTCTAATTCATCATCGTTCGCATCGGGGTGGGAGGAAATGAGACAAACGTACCATTCATGATCTGACATATGCTCATCATCTTTGTTATTGTCGTCGTCCAAGTCGATGGAGCTGCTAAGAACGGAATCAGACATGGCTCACGGACAAAGTATCCTGGAACCACTGTCACCTAGTACTAGTAGGAGGAAGTATACTCCAACCCCCTTTCATTCTCTTTGACGAGTGTCCAGCATACATCCTAATCGCCAGATTTAGTCGGATGCCATTGCGAGAAAAGTCCACTTACGTCGACAAATCCGAGTCCCTCTTATACCAGGCCGTCAATGGCGGATATGGGTTGACACGGTCGGATAAATCTATTCCAACCATCTCATTTCGATAGACGAGGCGTGTTACATGCTGTTGCAGCTAGCAAGACGAGGTCATCGAATTTGGCGTGCGTAGAACTACCGGTATGCAGCGAGGTTGTGTGCCCCACCGAGAAATGAGAATGATTCAACGAGGCGGTGTTGTAAGTCATAGTAAGGAGAAAAGGAAGGGATCAGTACTCGGGAAGTTCGTTATTTGAGGACAATGTTGTTCCTAGAGTGGCAAGTTTGGAACCGAGGATCTAAACTTTAATCGTACACGTTGTCATGCAAATACAAAGTAAGTGCCCAGGGTAGGAGGGTGACAAGTGTCAAGTTTGTCCCTAAAGAAAGCTGCTAGCCTGGGCCCCGGCAGCACTGGCATTACATTGAAGAGGATCTGTGCATGCACAAGGTGAAAATGGTGTTGGATTAGCAAGCAGGAGCTCTGTCATATCCTGCTGGCCGAGCTCAATACCCCTTTATGTAGAGATGGATAATATATATTGAATGTGGTCTGTCAAGCACCCTCACCGTGTTTCTGCTCATTGCTACACTGTGTGAGGGTGAGTATCTACTTATGTTACTTCGTTTATGTTACTGATTGGTATCCTATAGTCTACACTATAGCTAACAGTGTACTCTATTAGGTGCTACAAACATGCATCACTTTCTTAGAGGTTATATGGCCCCAAGAATTACTCTATCCCATCCTTCATACTCAAATGACTTCTGCCATTGCTGCCTTGACTACAGGCCTACCATCAAACATCCCACACTTAACATGTCTGGTGACAACTGGTCTATCTTCTACCTCTGCTTTTCCACTGGCATTCAGGCCAAAGAGAAATGGAACCACTTCAATGGATCAAAGCCCAAACACTCTCTCACTGCACCCACAACAGCTCTCATGGCTGAGCTAGATAAATGGAAGAAAGATGAGGCTATAGCCAAGAACCTCCTGCTCTTGAAGACCCCTGACTCAGTTGCTATGAAGATTCAGTGTCTCTCCACAGTTGCTGAAGCCTGGTCAAAGATCAAAAAAGAGTTTACCAATAAGAGCAGCTATGCACAAACTGACCTTCAGCAGCAGTTTATAGAGTCACATTGCCCAGCCAAAGGCAATGTTCACAAGTTTCTTGACAGTCTGTCAATGAAACAGGAGTCATTAGCTTCCATCAGTGTCATCATCAAGGAAAAGGATTACCACTCAACAATTCTCACCTCCATCCTCCCCTATCTTGCCAAGCATGCATTGACTCTCCATATGGTGGCAAAGCTTTTCAGTCCCAACAAGGAAGTCAAACTTGGGAACCTGATCCATTCCATTTCTTAGGAATATGACTGGCTGGAGTGCAAGCAAGCCAAGCATAGCTGGCAGTCTGGAAAGGGAAAGGACTTGGAGCAAGATGAAGCCATGTCTGTTTCATCAAGCTCAGGTGACAATAAGAAGGGCAAGAAACCCAGCAAGAAGTTGTGCTGAGAATGTGGAAAAGAAGGACACTTCAAAAACAAGTGCCCTAAGAAGAAGTCATCAGATAATGACAGCAAGGCTTCTGGATTGAAGGGTGAAATAGCCAATGTGGCTGAGAAATCATCAGGTTCAGACTGAGAAGCCAGCAGTGCATTCAGGGTTGATGATGCTAGTGATATGCCATCACTGGCTGCAGTTTCTGAGTCAGATGAGTCTGAAGTTGAGGGCTTGTCAGAGGACTCAGAGGATGAAGATGATGGTGCTGACCTTTTTTCAGAGGTTGGTGGTGAGTCATGAGATGAGCTGAGCAGTGTGTTGTCCTCAGACATTGACTGGAGTGATGTAAACTCCTTTGTTGACAAGCAATTGGATGCCATGTCTGGCATGCTGACTTTGGAGGATGTATCTGCTTCTGAAGAGTCAGTTGCAGCCATTACCAACACTGTAAACTCACCCAATGTTTGAATTCATACTGAACTCTATGACTCTGGCTGTACACACCATATTTCCCCTTACCATGACAATTTCAACTTGTTCCAGTCTGTTCTGCTCAAGGCATTCCATGCTGCAAACATTCAAAAATTCTCTGCAGCTGGAAAGAGTGTGATAAGCATTAATGTGCCAAATGATGCAAATGCAAGCAACCTGTGACTCACTGAGGTCATGTACTCTCCTGAAGTTGGATATACACTCATTTCAGTTGGCTGACTTGATGATCTTGGTTTTGAGTTGATTTTTGGTCACATAAAATGCACCATCCATGCACCAGATAGAAAGGTAGTTAGAGTTGTCCCAAAAGATGATGGTGGCCTATATTGGGCTCATCATAAGGGAGATTTGGCTGGGGCAGCTGAGAAGGTGCTTACTCTAGACCAATTGCACTGCCATATGGTCACATTTCATCTGAAGTTGCTTATCATCTGATCAAAAAGGGCTTTATGACTGGAGTAAAGCTCAACAAATCATCTCAAGAACCACAGTTCTGTGAGTTATGTGTCTATGCTAAGGCTGTTACGATTTTTCTGCTTTTCTTTTCTTTTTCCTTGGAAACAACCCCTATCTTTGCTTAGTCAGAGTGCTTAAGCCAGTGCCTAGGACCGTGGGAACGCTTAGCTCAGCAACCCAACCAGTCATTGTCTTATCATTGCTGTGTGCTGTGAAGGGAGAGACAATACTCCTTTCATCCTACAACTGCGGTGCAGCAGTAACAGCACAACAGCAAGACAACAGCTTTTGTAGAGAGCCTGGCAACAGCAGGGGTAACAGCCTCTACAACAGACAATATCTTTTGTGAACAGTTATTAATAGCCAGATAACAGAACAGTATTTAAGTAGCATAGCTCTCGCTGTAATACCTCAGCTTCGAGCTAAAGTTTATTTTCTACCATTCTATCTTGAGCAACTTGCAAACACCTTGACCACACATCTATTGACTCAAGTGAACTCAGTCAGTCTAACCCGAAGTGTGAGGTTCTGAACTGTTTATCATGTGTTGATAGTCATGTGGAGCCTGGGCTTAACAAAGGCTACATGAAAGCCAGTGTCTAAGGCTCAAGGGGGAGAATGTGCAACTGATATTGGAGATGAAATTCACTCTGATTTATAGGGATCTGCACCTGTGGAATCCCTATGTAAACACTATTACTTCATCTTCTTCATTGATCACAGCACTCATTTGGCTTACCTTGAATTCTTATGCCATAAGAGTGAAGCTTTCATGGCATACAAGGCCTATGAAGCTTGCATCTGCATCCAGCATGATTGTCCTGTAAAAATCCTCCATTCAGACTATAGAGATGAATATTTTGATAAAGCATTTGTCTTGCATCTGAAAATGGCTGGCACAGCAAGGAAGATGACTGTGCATGATATGCCACAGCACAATGGGGTGGCTAAAAGGTATAATTGCACAGCTCTTGAAAAGGTTAGAGCTATGCTGTATTCAAGTGGCTTACCTCACTTCCTATAGGCTGAGGCTGTTTGCCATGCTGTTTGGGTTCTCAACAGAACATTGATGAAGGCTCTAGATAGGATGACTTCTTATGAGGCTGTCACAGGAAAGAAGTCAGATCTAAAAGGGTTGCAGAAATAGAGAGAGAAATGCTGGATACACCTTGAGGCTAAGACTATGAATGCCAAGCTCAAATTCCACATGACCAATAACATGTGATAAACTGATAGAACCTTGCACTTCAGATTATACTATCAGAGTCCACTGATGTGTGATCAGCATTATGTAGTCAAGGCAGTTACAAGTCACTCAAGATAAGATAGTGGAGAATAAACTTTAGCTCAAAGCTGGGGTTACTACAGCGAGAGCTATGCTACTTAAATACTAAATCCTTATCATTCTAAGAATATTACTATCTAATTGTCCTTGCTGCACTTGTACAGTGTATTGTCCAGTATTGTTAAGATATCTACAAAAAGTATTATGCTGTTACTGCTGTTACTGCTGTGCAAAGATAAGAGAGACTTCTCTGTCATTATGCTGTTGCACAACTTCACAGCAGCAACCAGAATCAGGGTGGTGCTGATGACTAAGCATTTCCATGATCCTAAGTGCCAGGTCTAGATGCCCTGACTAAGCAGAAATAGAGGTCAATCCTGAATAAATCAAGGAAAAAGGAAAAGAAAATAGGAAAAATCATAACAATGAAGCTGGATGGCCACATATGTGAGAGTCAGTGAATTAGATTCAATGAAACAAGCAATGGATCCTGTGTCTACTGGACAGAGAGCAAGACAGTGTCTATCAAGCAAAATGTCTATTTTGACACAACTCATATTGCTGCCAACAATCTTGAAGGAGAGAAAGACATTGAGCTACATGATATTCCATCAATGCCAAAAACTCAGTCCAACCCACCTGCTGCAAAGCCATCACAGATGTCACCTACCTCCAAAGCCTAGCCTACAGTCTAACCTATAGTTGAAGAAAGCCATTCTAGACACACTTGAAAGCCTAGCTAGTGAGTGCTGGACCTCATATCTGGCAAAAGTGGTGTATCAGTACATTCAAGCAATTCTGTGGTACCTGTTGGTGTTCAGTTACTGGTTGTCAATGAAAACAATGAAGCTCTCAAGTTTGAGGGAGAGAGAGAGGCAGATTGGTTGATGATACTGGAGGATGCTGACTTCCTTGAGGAGTATGCTATGGCCATTTCAACAGCTGATGCAGAAGCCTTAGAGCCATGCAGTCTACCTGAAGTGAAGTGTCAGCCTGATTGGCCTTTGTGGGACGGTGCAATATAGGAAGAGCTTGCAACATTGAAGACTGCAGGGAGTTGAGAAATTGTTGACAAACCAGCTGAAGCAAATGTTGTGGGTGTGAAGTAGGTGGGTCTGTAATATCAAGAAGAATGCTGAGGGAGGCATAGTCAAGTTCAAAGCTGGCTTGATAGCACAAGGATTCTCACAAGTACCCAGCATTGACTACTTCAACACTTATGCCTCTGTTGCAAAGCTTGCTGTTATGATTTTTCCATTTGTTCCCCAGAAAACTCCTATTTATGCTTAGTCAGGGCACTAGGATGAGCACTTAGGACCATGGGACAAAAGCTTAGTCATCACAAATAGCCAAGTCCATCATTGTCTTTTGATGCAACAGCATTGCCTGGCAACACACAAGCAACCTTTTATATATGATAGTGATGCCCAAGGACAAAGAGCACAACAGACAGAGAAATGCACAATAAGTAGTGGTATTATTAGCAGACCATGTACAGTATTTAAGACTGCTCACTCTTGCTGGTAACCTCCAGCTTCAAGCTAAAGTTTATTCCATCTCATTCTACTCTCAAGCTAGTCACACAAAGCCTTAAAGCAGAGGGAGTTAACACTGGTACACATAAGTGAACTCTAACAGAAGGCTCAAACATGAAGCCATGTTAGTTTATCACATGCTAGTTGATCACATGTGGCTTGAGCCTAACAATTAGCTCAAAGCTTCACCTTCCCTTTCTCAAGCCCAATTATGCTGAGAAACTGAATGCCACCAGCAACCACTGCCAACCTTAATCATGACTTCTTTGAATTGATAGCTTCCATCATCAGAATGCTACTAGGGCTTCTAGCCATCATTACTCTTTGCTGCAGATGACAATCAGTTACTGCTTGGATAGTCAGGCACTATCAGGCATTTCAGCAGATTTGTACCATTCTCCAAAATATAACCCCAGACTTACCTTTCTATAACATCTCTGCCTCTATCAGAACATCCTTCCAGCTGCAAGAATGACCTGTATCTGAAGCTGGGCCTAGTGACCTGCCTTCAGAGAGCCTTCAGGAAGAAGGGCCCTGATACCCCCCTCGATGATCCAGCAGAAACTGTGACCCTGCTCTCACAGGATTCTGAAACCCTTGGATGATGAATGTCATCCAGGAGCTTGAGAAGATCACTGATAACATCTCTTTGAGCTCTGCCTCCAGCCACCCCACCTCTCTGATCACCTCAGGGATTGGAAACCATGCTCAGGACTTCCTTGATACCACTCAGGTGGCTTCGAGACCCCAGACAACCTCCAACTCTCTCCACCATTCCCTCTATGCTACCCTCAAGTCAAGCCCATCCATCAGTAGGCTGAGGCTCGATGACCCCCATGGAAGGAGCATCCATCAGGATTTCAAGAATATGGAGCTTGCCATTGCTGCAGCAGAGGACCCCCAGAACAACCTTCACATCAGAAGCCAGCCAGAGGCAGAGACAGCCAGTGCGAGGGAGAGAATCACCTAGGACAGGATCATATGATAAGTCTTTCCAGACTGGGACCTTAGGGTCCCCTTTGACTATAACAATGCAGTACAGCAGCAGCAGCAGATTTGAGCCTGACAAGCAGAGATCAAGCAAGCTCAGAAAGAGCTCACTGAATATATGCAGGCAGAGGCACAGTGAGAGTATGAAGAAGCTGGGTACAACTGACAAAGATGACAATGAGAATGACAAGAGGAGGCTGCCAGATTGGGAATGGCCTCTCCTGGTCACTATGGCCTCCAAACTGACTCCTCATGATCCTCCTTCAGGGAGCCTGATTCAGAAGCTGACCTGTGGACAGGATCAGGCAGTGCCATCATCAGAAGCAAAGCCATCAGAAGAGGTCATGCTGCAGATGATAACCACTCTCCTTCTCTCCAGTATCCCACTAGAACAGATACCATTTCCTTCAACACCAACTCTGTCCTCAGAGCTTACAGGCTCCAGGTACCTGACAATGCCCACATCCCTGACTGAGCCCTCTGCTGATTCCTGGAGAGTAGAGTCACTCATCAGTTCCTCGATCCCAGGTTTCAATGAAACTTCAGCCTCTATAGCCAAGAACTGGAGGGAGAAAGAGTGCATGGTGAGACATGATATAGTCAACTCAGAGATATCTCTGTCCAACAACAACCCCTGGACCTGACCCAAGCACTGCTGGGCCCAGCACTAGGGCCAACAACAAGCTCTCCAGCAATGCTCAGACTGGCTGTCTCATCCATCTATGATCTGCCCATCAGTTCCCTCCTCAAGAAAGAGGACAGCAGGGATGAGGGCGATGAGGAAGACAGTGAGAGCCCTTTTAGATCTGAACAATTCATGGAATATGCCAATGAAGAAATTGACAAAGAAGCATTAAGAGAAGAAATGGAATGAGAAAGAGAGAAGGAATACCAAGAACTATATGAGCAGGGGATACTCTTTTTATGGAGGGATGCCCACTGGAGGGCTACCCCCCTAGGACTAAAGTATAAACAGGCAGACAGCACTGAAAAGGGAAATATTTTACAGTATGCAGCAACAGAATATGCCTGGAAGGAATATGGCTGATGGCATCCAGAGGACCCACTCAAGCCAATTCCCCCTTATCAACCCAAAGACCAACCACAACCAATGTTGAGCTCTCCACCCATTCCACTGAAACAGGCCATATACACAGCACCATCCATCCATAGCAACACTGAAACATTGGACCCATCAATCTGAAGTACAGCAACTTGATTCACCAGGATCCAATATCAGCTGAATCCTTTGGCACTATGATGTGAAGGATTCCAGAACCCTTGGACCAGAAAAGGGAGCTGACTTCTTGGTGGACAGCCACCCTCTGATCAAGCAGGGACTAGTGGGGCTGGAAAAGAACCAGTACAAGATGACCCTGAGGCTGTCCACCTTGGGTTCACCATACAAGATGGGGTGATCATCTAAAAGGACACTGCCCCAAAAGAGAGTCCAGTCGCTGATGATCACTCCCTCCATTCATTCTCTGGACCCCCACATGAATGGAGATGACCCCTGTACTCAGAATAGCCCAACCCAATGGATGCCCTACCTGAGAATGCCACTGTCTTACAGTGTCGACCCAAACTACTTTGAAAGCCTTGTCCCTTCAAGGGCACTTCAGATGATATTGACTGATTCCTGGTCGATTGCAAACAATACTTCGAAGTTTATATCGAATATCTTGGCTCCAATATGAATAAGGTCATATTTGCCACCTCTTACCTTGAAGAGAAGGCAAAAACTTGGTGGATTCTGATCTCCCCAAACTTCTGGTCAATGACTCAGGAGCATTACTGATACTCCTCATGGCTGGTATTTAAACAAATGCTAAATGATAAATTTATCAATTCTGCAGTACAAGAAGTTCACAAACAAAAGATCAAGGAATACAAAATGAGAGATAAGGTGGCCACAGATTATTTCGATGAGCTGGAATACCTTGCAAAGCTCACCAGAATTTGGGATGACATAGCAAATGATGGATGAATGGTTGAGGCCCTCAAGAGAGGTGTCCCCTCTTTGTACATCATGATGATTTCCACAATTAGCATTAAAGCATTAATGCTGGTGGGATATGACAAATGAAAGGAATGAATCATTGAGATGTACAAAGAATGACAAAGGCAGAAAGTGGAATCATTGATGCTGCAGGACTATACCAAAAAGCTGACCCTGCCAACCCTGAACAAGTCAGGGCAAACTGCTGGAAAATCACTGGGACCCTCGATGGCCCCTACTTATGGAAGCCAGAAGACCAGGACAGGAACAACATATACAGGAACTGGAAAACTGATGGACATAGACCAGATGAAGAAAGAGGACAAATGCTTTAACTGTGGACAAAAGAGCCACATGGCAAAGGAGTGCCCAAAGAAGAAACAAACACACAAAGACATTCAGGCACAAATTGCCAAGTTGCAGAAAGAAGACAAGGAACTTGGCAAAGAAACCAAGGTGGAGGAAGTAAAAGAAGGGGCCGACTAGTGAGCAATTCCACTGTGCTGGCCAAAGACTCTTATGGTGTGCAATCACCAGCCACTAGTTGGACTGATAAAATCTCTGTAGTTACCCCTATGCCTACTGTATCAGTGCATTTGAATATACCTCAGACTTTTAACCTACACACCACAGAATTGCCAAAGAAAACTCAAGTGCCCTTGGGCTGAACAGGGGCAGAGAGCCCCAATACTTGGCTCAAGCCATTTGACACAGAATGGACTTGGAGGGCAATAAGGAACACCAAGGATGAAGCAATGGCAAAGGCCATGCTTAAAAATTGGGTCCATAGAACCCAAGCCAAAGAAGTGATTGACAAGATGATAGAAGGAATGAAGAAGGCAGAATGGTGCCATGCCCTGGAGTGGCTCAATGAACTTCATGGACCACAGAAATTTATCTGACAATCCAAAATGCCTGGACAAGATCTAATCACTAAGGCACAAATTGAGACTCTTACATCTTGATCTGTTCATGCAGTAACTGCCTTGATCAATAGTGGTTGTACTGGGAGTTCAATTAATCAAGCTTTCATCGACAAGCACCAACTCCCAACCAGGGCCACTGTGGCCCTGATCCTGGTATATAATGCTGATGGAACCAAAAACCAGGCTGGTTCAATAACCAAGTGCATGGAACTCCAACTTATGATCAGTGATCATTCTGAACAAATCGATTTAGTAGTCATGGATCTCAGGACCAAGAAAGTCTTCCTTGGCCATGATTGGCTGATATGCTACAACCTGCTAATCAATTGGAAAACTGAGAAGGTCACATTTGCAAGGTGCTAATGCCAGAAAATTCCATTTGAATTACCTGATGAGGATCCAGAAGATCAGTGAGATGAAGAGATGGAAGACAGAGAAACCATCCTTGCTGTTGACCTACAGTGTGAACTACACATTTGTGCCATCCATCATTCCAACAACCTCACTGCCAAGGCCAATGAATGGAGAGAGGAAAAAACCTTCAAAGAAATGGTGCCCAAATGGGCATGTGACTTTAAGGATCTATTTGAAAAGGAAAGCTTTGATGAACTACCAGAGCTGAAACCATGAGACCATGCAATCAAGTTAATTCCAAATGCAAACACCAATCTGGACTGCAAGACATATCCACTTGGCAACAATGAGCAGCAGGAGCTCAACAAGTTCTTAGATGAGAACTTGTCCAGCAGACACATCAGACCCTCAAAATATCCCATGGCATTATCATTCTTTTTTGTCAAAAAGAAAGACAGCAAGCTCTGACCAGTCCAAGACTATCAAAAGCTTAACAAAATGACAATCAAGAACCAATACCCTCTCCCATTGATCTCAGAGTTGATGAACAAACTCCAAGGTGCTAAATATTACATCAAGCTCGATGTCTGATAGGGATATAACAATGTCCACATTAAGAAAGGGGATGAATGGAAAGCAGCATTCAGGATGAACTGAGGACTGTTCAAACCAACAGTCATGTTCTTTGGGCTCACCAATTCAATGCAGGAAGGGAAGTTCTGAGTTGAGGCCAACTTGAGTGAAGGAGCAATTGGAGCTGTCCTATCTCAGAAGTAAGACAAAAAATGGCACCCTGTCGCATTCCTATCCAAGGCACTCATGATCACTGAACGAAATTATGAGATCTATGACAAAGAACTCCTTGCCATCATGCTTGCCTTGGAGGAATGGTGACATTACCTCATCAGAGCTATAGAAGCTTTTGAGATCTGGACTGATCACCAAAACCTTCAATATTTCTGACAACCCCAAAAGCTCAATCACCACCAAGCCAGGTGGGTCACTGAGCTCAGCCAATATCAATACACCCTGCATCACAAGGCTGGCATGGCCAACAAAAAGGCTGACCTCCTAAGCCAATGAGCTGATCATGATCAGGGGAGTACCAACAACAAAGGAGTGACATTATTATAGCCTGAGCACTTCTGAGCCATGATAATGCTAATGGAGGAAGAAATCCATGAATGCATCAAAAGCACAACTTGAGACAGCCACAGATGGGACCAACGAGTGGCCCCATCTCTCAACCATGAGCGAGGCATGACAAAGGAAGGAGGCTTAATTCAGTATGACAGTCAAATCTACATTCCCCAAGACCAAGAACTATGAGGCAAGATCATTGCCACTTGTCATGATCATACAACTGCTGGCCACCCACACATTGCCAAAACCAAAGAGTTAGTTCTATGAGAATATTGGTGGCCCAAAATGGGCAATGACATCACCACATACATTAAAGTGTGTGAAGTCTGTCAATGTGGCAAGTCTTCAATGCAGGCCCGGGCTGTGCCATTACACCTGAATGAGATCCTGTCAGCACCATGGACTCATATTTTGGTCGATATGATCACTGGACTGCCTGACTGCAATAGCTATGACATAATAATCATCATAGTCAATTGCTTCTCTAAGGTGATCATACCAATCACCTGTTTGACTGAACTAACTTCCAAAGAATGGGCAAAAATCTTACATGATAAAGTCTACACAAAGTACAGAATGCCACAAGTGGTCATCTCAGATTAGAGACCCCAGTTCATCTCTAAATTCCTAGATGACCTCTACTGACTCCTACATATAAAACACAATGCATCCACAGCATACCATCCCCAGACTGATGGACAGATGGAACATGCAAACCAAGAAGTGGAGAAATACCTGTGACTGTCCATCAATTACTGACAGGATGACTGAACAGAATGGCTAGCACTTGCTGCCTTCCAACATAACAACCATGTCCACTTTGCAACCAGGAAAACCCCATTCTTTGTTAATCATGGACATCACCCTCAAGTTGCTCACACTGAGCAACACCGGACTACAACCCCAGCCTCAATGGACTTTGCCACTACAATGGCAAAAATACACTCCGAAACCAAGATGGCTCTTGAAAAGGCCACAACAGTCATGACACAGCAATACAATAAACATCACCACACAGCTCACACCTATAATACAAACAATAAGATTTGGCTTGATGCCACCAACCTCCACCTTCCACATCCAAAACACAAATTGGCTGATAAACAGACTGGCCCTTTTCCAGTACTCTCCAAAGTGGAGGCCAGTGCCTATAAGCTTCATTTACCCTCAGCTTGGAAAATCCATGATGTCTTTAATGAGACATTATTAACATCTTATATTGCTCCTGCATTCCCTAATCAGGAAAGACCTCCACCTCTGCCCCCCGATCTTATCGACAATGAAGAACACTATGAAGTCAATCAAATCTTAAACCACAAGTTATGAAAAGTAAAACCTAAAGGGAGAGGAATGACAACTACAGTCGACTATCTGGTCAGCTGGAAGGGCTACAGACCAGAATCTAACCAGTGAGTCAACAAGAAACTGATGAATGCTGATGACATCATATATGACTATAAATTATCTCTAAATTAAGCCATCAGGATGATGGTCTTAAGGAGGGGGTAATGTTATGATTTTTTCATTCATTCCCCAGAAAACTCCTATTTATGCTTAGTCAGAGCACTAGGATGAGCACTTAGGACTGTGGGACAAAAGCTTAGTCATCACAAATAACCAAGTCTATCATTGTCTTTCAACACAACAGCATTGCCTGGTGACACACAAGCAACCTTTTATGTATGATAGCAATGCCCAAGGACAAAGAGCACAACAGACAGAGAAATGCACAATAAGTAGTGGTATTATTAGCAGACCATATACAGTATTTAAGACTGCTCACTCTTGCTGGTAACCTCCAGCTTTGAGCTAAAGTTTATTCCATCTCATTCTACTCTTGAGCTAGTCACACAAAGCCTTGAAGCACAGAGAGTCAACACTGGTACACATAAGTGAACTCTAATGAAAGGCTCAAACATGAAGCCACATTAGTTTATCACATGCTAGTTGATCATGTGCAGCTTGAGCCTAACACTTGCATTAATTCATTCTATTCTTGCTATGGCTGCAGCACTTGACCTAGAGCTCCATCAAGTCAATATCAAGAGTGCATATTTGAACAGAAAGCTCACTAATGAAGAAATCATCTATATGCATCAACCTCTCAGCTATCCTGAGCCTGGCTCTTATCCTGGTCAAGTCTGTCATCTTGTAAAGACTCTGTATAGTTTGAAGCAGAGTGTTTGTCACTGGTATCAATGTCTCATTGAGATTTTGGTGGTGTAGCTGGGATTCAAGCAGTATCATGTTTTACAAGCAGGAGGGCTGAAACTTGACTGTCATTGCTGTCCATGTTGATGACTACACCATTGCAGCATCATCATTGTGTTTAGTGTAAGAGGTAAAGGAAGGTATGGCAAAATATGTGGAAGTCATGGATTTGGGGGAGCTGCACTAGATTCTCAGCATTGAGATCATGCATGATGATGAGTCACACTTCATTTCCCTTTCCCAATGCTCATACATCAATGCCATTGTTCATTGCTATGGCTTTGAAGACCTCAAGCCAGTCTCTACACCAATAGATATTAATCTCTATTTGTCTTCCTTTTCTACACCAGCCTCTACCCAAGAAATTGCAGCCATAAGAGATGTCCCTTGCAGGGAGTCTGTTGGTTCTTTAATCTGAGTTATTTGCAGGACATGCCCTGATATCACATTTTCCATAACAACAGTCTCAAAATACTCAACAGCTGCTGCAGAGGCCTATTGGAGGGCTGTAAAGCATATCTTTTGCTACCTAAAGGGCACAAGGGATTACTGGTTGATGTTTGGGGGAAACAAAAGAGTTTGGCATGGATATGTGGATGCTGATAGGAGCATAGCCAAGGATAGGTATGCCATTACTGGATATGCTTTTATGCTGAATGGTGAAGTTGTTTTGTGGTTGTCTAAAAAGCAGGAGATCATCTTAGTTTCAACCACTGAGTCCAAATATGTGTCTGCAACACATGCATCAAAGGAGGCACTCTGGCTTTGCAGTCTGCTCTCTCAAGTTTTCTCACTGATTACTGAGGCTACAACTTTATTCTCAGATAATCAGTCTGCCATTGCACTCTCAAAAGATCATCAATATCATGCTTGAACCAAGCACATCAATATTTGCTTCCACTTCATTTGCTGGGTCATCAGTGAAGGCTCTCTTCATCTTGTTTATTGTCTCACTGAGGATGTGGTTGCTGATGCTCTCACCAAGCCTTTACCTTCAGCCAAGGTGAAGCACTTTGCTACTGAGCTTGGACTTCACTCTGCTTGAAGGAGAGTGTTGGATTAGCAAGCAGGAGCTCCATTGTATCCTGCCAGATGAGCTTGATACCTCTTTATGTTGGGATGAACAATATATATTGAATATGATCCATCAAGCACCCTCACTGTATTTCTGCTTATTGCTATGCTGTGTGAGGATGAGTATCTACTTATGTTACTTTGTTTATATTACTGATTAGTATCCTATAGTCTACACTATAGCTAACAGTGTACTCTATTAGGTGTTACAAAAATGCATCACTTTCTTAGAAATGGATACAGCAGAGTGCTATCCACTGATCACATCCACACCAACACACACAATACTCTTAGTTCATGGAGAGATTATAATATGATAAATGTAGTAACAGAAAATATAATTGTCTTCTTCAATGAATTCACTGCATGCAAATAGCAATAGCATGCATACAACAGTCCTAGGTCTCTCTAAGTCTCAAAGCTTTTCATTTTATCAAAACAAGAGGTGACAACAGGTGTTGCCAGACCTCAAGGCAAAGGTATTGTAGCTCAATACAATATGTTGAAACAATCCCACAACTCTCAAAAAGGTTCCAAGCATAGTTCAGATCAAATCAAAGTCCCTAACACACATGATACATGACTCAAAGCTTAGTGCTCTAAGCAGAAACCAATCACAAACATATCCACAAGTGCCAAAGAGCTCAGATCTCTGTGCACAAGCTTCCAAACCAATCATAGATCCACAGGATTCAAACCTATGCAATCCAGAGACACAAAACACAGTAAACACTGTCTGACAGACCCAAAGGGTTTGAACCTCTGCCAACTTGTGGAAATAACCAAAAAGTGCACAGTAATCAAGCCAAAGAGTTCAAACCTCCGCCACCTATAGTGCCACACATCACAAATACCTCAAAAACTCAAGATGATGCTCTTCAGACACCACTCTCTTATTCTCAGATTAGAGTGCAATCTAAAACCTCTTATCAAATCAAACTCAAGTTCCTCATGAGCTTCTGTGCCTTGCTCAGTTCTCAAATCTCTCTTAATAATATCAATAACAAGTCTATTCTCTTGCTCAAAGTTACAAACACAAACTCAGAGCTATAGTGCAAGGCTGTCTGTGCCTAATACACTGCAACTGTGGAGGGGTTGGAAACATTTTCTCTACTCATACAATGTGGTATTTAAATATCTACTGTGGTACTTACTAATACAGTCCTACTATGGTATCTTCAAAGTGTGAGACTCCATGCCAGATCCCATGGGTGTTATTCATGCACATATCACAGTTGCTATGCTTATTCTGTTCTGGGCCAGAACTGTGCCCACTGTTCTCTCACTAGCTGACATTAGCTAGCTGGCCTAGCCAGATCTGCTCACTTTCTTCTTTCTCTGGTGAAGCATCCTGACACTGGAGAACTGTTCCAGACCCTCAGGGTTATCTCTTATGTCTGGAGTCAGCCACAATGACTATGTTCTCTTTCCCAGTGTCCAGGCATTCTGTCTGACTCACAATATGCACCACTTATGGTCTAGCATGCATCAATTAATCCACCCAATAGGTATGTGTCATATCTTGGGATGATGCAGAATCCCTCACAGTGTTATGCACACTAAGGCATCATAATTATGCATGCAAGTCTCTGAGCACTATGTGTGCTATCCACCCTTTGGTAGTATTTCTCTGTTTATTACTTTGTTGTCATCCTTTCTTTTCTCTGTTCAACATCTAATTATTCAGATACCTTTCTTTGCATCTCAGTTCTCTATTCTCAGGTGTGTTTCATCCATACATCAATGGATGCACATCCTTGATCAATGTGATCAGAATTGCTGATCATATTTTGATCATATTCTTTTTATTTTTAGCATGTCTTCTTGTAATGATATTGGCATATTTTGGGGCCAAGTTCTGGGACCTCTCAAGCAGTCTAACCCCCCTGGTATTAGTCTATCACTAGGCCATGCACTCTGCCTATTGTTACTTCAGTTTAGCATCATAATGGCTATGTTTCTTTATGCTCTAGCTCTATTTTTAGTTACATGCTTAGTGGACTGGAATATAGTTTATGTATTCTCAAATTTTGCAAATTTACATGCCTGAATATGGAGAGGGCATGTCAATGTCTTCAAAGAATTGTAGTTGTAAGACTACTATTTTAACTTATGGTCCTGGAACAAATACTTACCTTTGGAGATGCAGTCCAAGTTGGACTGCAGTGAAGGATCAGCAGCCATAGGAAAACATTGATGAGACTTTTCCCCCTGAGGCTCCCATAGTTTTATGACCCTTCCCAACCAAGTAGAATGTGTAATCTTGAAGATAGTAGATACAGCCTATCATTCAAGCATGCATCAATTCCGATCCTCTGCCCACCATGTGCATGGACACTTTTCCAATGCTCTGGCTGGAATATACAGCTGTACAAATCGTCCGAATTGTCTGCCTGCATCGAGACTCGAAAGGAGCAGCGCCATACCTTTCATTTCCCTTTCCTTCCTTACCTTTTATCCTCACGTTGACATACATAACTGACCGGCTCATGTTTCGTGTCATTCACCTCTTCTCTGAGGTCTAGGACTTGGGACTGCATATATGTATATATTTCCGCGCCCACAAGTCTCCCCCAGTTCCCTAAATCACACATAACAGCATGCATCAATGTGAAATTCCATTGTTCTAATTCTTCGACCGGGCAATTTCTTGAACACAAAGTTACCAAACCTAACCTGTCCCGAGCCCCCTTTCACGATCCTCCTTCCTTTTCATCAACAGCTTAATCTCCGGATCGTACCCGTTCCCGCTCAACCAATTTTGTTGTATGATCGGGCACACATACCTATGTTTCATCACCCCATTCAGGTAATAGGCCGCCAGTGTAATACTCTCAGGGCCCGTATTCCTTTTCTCCAGCTGGATGGCCTTCCCGCAACTTCTGCAAACGACTTGTTGCGGTTCGATTCGCCATGTATCTAGTTATCGGCAGCGTTCTATAAAGAGCGTTAAGTAAGCACCGCCAAAAAAAGAGCCGACCTGCGAGGACGAGGACGAGCCCGTCTTGAACCACCGCGTAAGTGGCGGCAGAGAACAGAGGGGCGGAGGATCCATATCAACTTCTTCGATGGTCCGCTCAGGCTGGCGAGGAGCCCAGCAGGCTGATTCGGCGAGGACAGCGAGTCTATCCTGTATATGATCTTTGTTTTGAGAATAGACGCGTCCAGGTAGCCGGGAATAGCGACTGGGTGTATAGACCGGTAGGAATAGTTATAGAAACCCATTATTGAGGAGGAAGGAGAAGGGAAGTGACCCACCCACACCAAAGATTGAGCTTTTTGAGGAAGAGAAAACACTTTCAGGTGATGTGAAGTGAGTCGTTGCGCTGCGAGTGTGTTGTTCCCAGATTGGAAACACCGCATCCGAACATTGGTTGCCACCTTGCCTAACGCTAGCTCAGGGAGGAGGGAGGGATTTAAACTTTAGCAAAGTAGAAGATCCGAGATAAATAAGACACAGGTTGGACGTATCAAGTCTGAGTCCGACGTCGCTGCAAACGGTATTTCCTCAATCTAGGTGTAATGATAAACCCTTAAAGTTGTCTGAGATCCGAGGAAGAAGGGTGAATTAGACCATTATGGGATAAACGTTTAACCCTAAAATCCTATCCGGCTAGTAATAGAGAGGCGATGCAACCTAATTCCGTACAGACACACACTTTCCTTGCAATGCCGACACCACTGGCCTGCGCGGTCGTCAAATCCAGACTGAGGCTCAGACAAGTTAATCCCCAATGCCTATTCTAAGTACACAATAGCATAACAGAGAGGAGGGAAAGTCGAGTCAAATCTCAGCAGAGGTCCAGCGTGGTATTTTGGTACTCTTGTCTGAGCCTATCGGGGCTAAGTGAAATCGTCTTGTGTATACATAGGCGATAAACGAATTAAACATGGTCGCTCAGTGCACTTACCTGTTTGGAGCTACCTATTGCCAACTACCAAACCTCTTACCAACTTCAGGACTGCGTCAAGCAGCAGAGAGCCATGCCGACCTGCAACATAAGCCGAAAGCCAATGAGCAGGCCAAAAGAGAAAGAAACGTCTCCCAGAACACGCGAACCGAATCGCTTTCCCTTTATCAAAATTGATCGTTGAGTAGCGAAACCAACGTCGCAGATTAGGCAGCAGATACCTAACGCAAAAAAGAAGTTATCTAACACGACCAGAGCAACAACTTCTTCAGAGAGAGGCATCGACAGGGAGGCGGAATCGGTCGGGTCCATGTTTCTATTGAATGCAGCTTCGACGATGATGAGACTTGGATTGTGCGGAGAAGACACGTGGCTATGAATCTCGTCGATCCAATAAAGGGGTGAGCTGGGACTTCACAAGATTAAAAGAGAAGCAGACATCTGATCAAACAAGATTTGAGTCCTGAGCACATCTTGATACATCGCCAGCCAACCTAATGTTTGACCCTAGAAAGACTTCGCCCCTGTGATGACCTATCTCTCTTTGCTTTCCGATCGAGGCAAGGAAGAGAGACTTACATTAAAATAAGAGTCTTCCGTGGAAAAGATGTTGGTATGACGAGAGCAAAAGCACGACGGGTAACCTTTAGGAGCAGAAAATATTAAATGGAAAAAGGAGACGCATCAGGGTCGCGTGAACTTTAGGGCAGGATTCAGGGATATTGCAGCTTCCCATCGTTGGTAGCGCAGCTTTGTACTATATCGTCATCCATTTGCCCAGCGAACCACGGTCCCAGAGAATTAACTGTTATTCTTGAGCAAGGAATGCAAGAGTCGATCTGAAGATCAGTAAATAATGAATGGAGACGAAAAGAATAGGTTTACTTGTGCCACTGTCAAGGTGCCACACATGGGCCAGTTCCCCGTGGAAGAAAAAGAACAGTATGATACGGCCTGGGTTTCATCTCAGTGAGAAAAACGGTATTGGCAACATTGATATATCCTAGAATAACCGTGGTCAGCATAGTGCAACCTGTGGTAAGATAAATAAATACCCAGAATGTCTTCTACAACTCTGACGGGACGGCGGAATTTCGTGTTTCTGAGCTCTGACTAGGACTGTTGAAGAAAAATTGTTGCGACTGACCTGGCGTATTGTAAAAGCAGAAGGTAGAGTCATAGAGAACATGACCACTGCGAACAATAAGTTCGATGTCGTGGTCCGAAATTATCACTGGCTCGGACCGGATGCCGGTTTTTCCTTATTCCTGCCTTCAATCAGTATAGAATGACTATCGCGCCTTTCACTGCACACGTACCATGGATTCATGTGGAGCGCTCGAGCGGTAATTGCATATCGGTGAATCTGGTAAGGCAATTACCGATTGCCCTGGAAATACTGTTCAGCATGGCTTGCGCGACTGTGGTATGCATTCCGACCTTTAAGATCCTGTCTGTGACAAAAATTGTACCAGGTAGAATGTGCGGTGTGCTAGTCGAGAGCTCACCAACAAGGATACCTTTTCATGGCCACGAACACTGTTACGAGACCTCGAAAGCGTGATCAGATTAAGGAATCGGACGGCGTATCTCCACAGCAGTTGAGAAGGTCGGCTCTGTCATGCTCTCATGGTCGAGGGACACACTGTCCGAAGACTACGTCCCTGTAGAGCTGCACGAAAGACACGAAAGGGTGGGGGATGAAAGCGCTCTACAAGGCCCCTCATATACGTACTCCGTAGGCCGCTCTAAAAGGAGTACCAGATTCCATTTAACGTCACGTTCATGCTGAATCCATATTTTTCCATCGTAACCAACCATCTTGGGCATGACGCGAACTGCCATATTATCCGTTCCCACCAAACGGGAGTACAGCTCTGATAGTAGCAGTGATCAAAGGTCCTCGTTTGGCTAACGTGTACCAATAGCAGGGAAAGCTTGTGATTTCTGGCTCCTAAAGGCATCCTATGGCTGCAGGAAGACGTTCTAGGTTCTTCCTGCATCACAATCCTATCTCCGTCTTATCATTTTTCAGAAAGGACCTTTGATCTAAGCTTGGGCATCTGACTCTTATGAACGAGCGATTGTCAAGGACATGGGCCAACAAGCGCCATAGTTAGAAATATATTCGCAAGAAAATACAGATCTCGTCCCCTGACTCTCCTCCTTGTTTCTTTTTGCGCTCACTCGAAACATTGTTTCCCGACCACAGACCACCAACGACAAGTGCCAAGGTATATACAGTCAGGAAATCTCGTATCGGTAGCGAGCAAAGCCGACTCGGATGAACATTCAGCAATGTCTTCGAAAGAGCGTGATCAAGCCGGACCTTTTCCAAGGGCAAACGTGGGTAGCCGCGGTAGTCTGACATGTACCCGTCTTTTCTTGTCTCTGCCGCCACAGCGACCAGTTAGTTTTCTCTCAAATCCGAGCATATATTTCGATATTTTCATCCTCCGGGTCTACGGATACTACCGGAAAGCTTAAACATGTCTACTCGCCGTCAGGATTCACTTCAAGCCGCTTGGACACTTCTTCAAGCAGTTTCTCTCGTATTCGATCGCCAATTCGTGTAACGAGTCGCAGATCCTTTCATCATGTCACATTTGAGGCAATGCATAACTAAATGCTTCTAGGCTATTCTCGCTTGCTCATGCTTTCAACGGTCTGTGGCAAAGTTTACCTGTACTGAAGGCTGAATTAGGCGATACCATAATCCATCTCCGCGTATAAAACTCAGTTCATAACCATGTATTCCTCAGGACTCAGCCAGTTTCAATATACACTGACAGAAGGCGTCTACGATGGCTACGAACACATTTCATGTCTATGACAGTGTTCGTACGTCGGCGTCGCTTCTTCGTGTGGCTGGTATATTATGGGCGAGCCTGATTGTGATGGTTGCTTTAGACGGCAAGGGAAAGCACAATGTTTGTTCCTACAATCACCTTCGACGATGCTGGGACTATTTTCGTCAAAAACTGTTGGATCGCACGGATGCTACTTGGCAGGAACCTATCGCCGTAATATTCCCAAGAGACACCAGTAACGAAATCATTCTCTTGCTCCTCCACGCCGCAGTTGCCTCCATCGACATATGCACCTACCGCGCCGGAAATCAGTCCATCACTGAGCAATTGTCCATCTCTGTGCTCCGAGAAGATCGAACAATAATGATCCGCCTTCCCGAGTGGCTTGCTTCCAGCCTTGACAGATGTGGAGATGCACAAACTGCCTTCAACCTTTCCGTATTCCTTCTCTTTGCCTTTTATCATGGGGCTCTTCATCGTTGCTTCGACATAATGAGGTACTCAGAAATTCCCGCTCTCGCTATCGGTGGCTATGTCTCTCGTGTCTCGCGGGAAGGAAACTTACCTCTTCCGGAACAATTCTGGATGGAATCTCAGGCTCATATATTTGGAGGGCTACTTCAGCTGGAATGTCAGCTACACGCTAGGCGCAGTAATCTATCACCATGAGATAATACCAGCTTTTGCATATTTCACAGTCAGAATTTGCTGGAGGATCCTGAGAGGGCCACAGGTATGTCTTGCGTCCAAACCTTATTTTCCGCCAATGACTATATGGTAGCGACACAATATATGCGATTTACTCGAGGTATTATGAGGCAGATATTTGATGGTGCCGTCGATTGGGGTAGTATAAGTCTGTTGAAACCGACTAATGTCAGGTCAAATAACTTATCTTGCTCATCGTGTCTTAGCTAAAGATGTTACTGGCATAATAAATCTTATAATGTAGCATACCAATGACATGATAGCTTCGGATCCAAGTACAATTTCGCGAAGTTACAATTACCTAAGACATGTCATACGATTAAAGAGGATTACTTTCTCCATCATCCCCTCCGTATCTGATAGTAAAATGTGCTTCGTCATGACCTAAAATGCCGTCTCTTGAGACGACGAATATGGTCAGTAATCCTAAAATCGCCATGAATACATTAAGTCTGGAAATACTCCACCATGGACGAGTTGACAGTTCAGAGATAGATGAGGTACATTGGACTGACATAGAATGATTGGAACACGAAGAAGGAAGTCGTGAGGATAAGGGAGATGGTGGTGTTGTCGCCCAATCAATACCAAAGTTATCAACTAATGGGATATGCACGCCCCAACATGCGTCACAGGCAGGCCATCCTTGGAGTCGGTATCCTATATATGGCTGGCACGGGTACATCGTCATTTGAGGAAAATCGAAGAAGCAGGATATATCCTTTCCATCATGCTTGTTTTTGAATCCACAAGCTTCATGTATAGTGCGAAGAAATCCATAGTCTCGCCTCTCCAGGACACACGCACCATACACAGCCGTTTCACGTATCCTAATCTTGAATATATTCTTTGTATTTTCCGTCGATATTATCTCCCCAAAGTCTGGTGTCAGCGACCACACAAACTCTGGCTTGCAGGCCTGGCCTTCAAGCCCTGGGGTTGAAATCTCATGCGGGGGTCTGACAGCCAGATAAATGTTTCCGGAGCTGATATGAAGACGTAATTGGGAAGAGGAAGAATCTGGATGGACTTCTTGAATATATCGGTCATACATCTTTGAGAGATTAACATCTTTCTCGTTGTTGTGTGACTGATCAATTTATAGCGCAAAGCGAACATCTTCAATGGAACTGTGTCAGACCATCTTTATTATTATTGAGCGAGATCGAAGACTCACCAAATAAAAGCGCAGAATACCAGTCGACTCCGATATGGTCCATACCAGTATGACGATGAGCCCTTGGAATTTGAACAGCCTGAGCGAACGAGGCGTTCATCTCCGCTGATACGCAGTGGTCTATTGGAGCGAAATCGCATATCTTCGTGTCTGACTCATCGCCGCATGGAGAGGAAGTTGAATAAATTGGTCTGATTAGTAAATGCTGATGAATTTTTGCGATTGAACACGAAAATACAAGTCTGCAGGACATAAGTAAGTTGAAAATCATTAAGTTTCACCCATTGACATACCCGTCATTGGGCAGCTTTAGATGTCTGCACTCTGAATTGACAGGAAGAAACCCATGATCATGAATCGTGATATGTCACTCTGTCAAAGAACGTCGACGTAAAGGAATTGAAGCGAGGAATTGAAGTTGCGAAAACCTTCGCGGCATGTATTGGGGATTAGGGCTATGCCGTTGAATTCCAATGACCGAACCGAGGCTGAATCTTTCTTTCATCGTCAATACGGTTCCTACGGTCGTGCAACTAAGAATGTCGTAAATGCTGAGGACATCATCTTTACTCAAACAACGCCCAGGAGTCGTCAACTCCTGGGCCTTGGCTGCAAGATTTTCCATCCCTTTTTCGTCCATGATATCATCAATTGGAATGCAACAGCGCAAAAGATCATATTGTTCATGAGCGCAGTAATGAGAGTCATCATAACCTCATGGCGGAGGCCTTATGTATTTAGGCACAAATACGGGGGGTTCTCAGTCCAGAAGTTCGCAGGCAAGCCTCGTCCAATGGTACAGAGGAGCAAATCGATCATCTAAGAATAGATCAAGTAGTATCCGTCCATTATTGTCAACATGCACTGCGTTTGGTCTAAAGTTCTGCGGACACGTGAGTACCATGTGCCTACTGACATATGGGATCAAGACGCTAGTCACTGATTTAACGTGATAGTAGGCAGACTGCAAGAATAAGTGACAATAGGATGACTTAAATACACACTAACCCGCATGTCTTTCATCTAAGGGATTCAAAAAGCTCGTAAGGAATGCAGCTAAATATTATATTTCTGGGACTTACAAGCTGCGCTCTAAACGCGATGTGTTGTAAGATATCCAATGATATCCTATAATCATGAACAGTCCGACTGTGTGATTTCCCCATCACAGGATGTCAGTGCTATGTGAGATATAATAATGGATCTTGATTACGAACGGTCGTGGTAGATCAGTGCAGGAAATTGTGCAGTGTGACAGACCCCAAACAATTGAGAAACATTTTCATGGCTATGTTTCATGAATGAGCATGAAATAGTACATTATATACTAAACTGACTGGACATAAAGCAATCGCTCCAAATCTCTGTAAAGAACCTGCGCAGTTGCCAGTCATATCTCATATGACAGCTAGAAGCGATGAAGTGCCAAATATCTACTAACCTTCAGATCATTCTCTTCGAATTCCGGATAGCCTCGGTAAATACGAATTAATTTGGTGTCTCCGTTGACAATGCATTTGTGTTCAACAAAATCAGGTCTGTAGAATAGATCGGAATTTTTTATGCAAGAAGATGTCCGGTGTCCAAGATTAATTTCTCCCATTATAATTTCTCGAATCTAGACGTCTCTTAGATCAGGATAGGGAAATTGGCGCATTGTATGTACCACGCCTTTGTAAATGCCTTTACTGGCCTCGATTGCCGTAAGCAGTTCGTCATGGTTGCTAGATATAACAGGATGTAGATCGTCCCGAAGGACAGCATATAGACGCTGCTCGAGGCTCATACGTCCATCTTTGGTTGCTATATGTAGACGATCGAGCGAGGATTTTATAGCGCCAAAGCCGGAGTTCATGTCATGACGAATCGACAACGCAATGGCACGTGTTTCGACGACTGTCCCGGTCTAAAGAACGTGTATAAGCAATGGGACAGTCAGTTCGAGTCGAAGAATTACATATATCGAAGTCTCTCTGTAGGTTACCGGCCCGCTGTACAAAACTGTCGATCTTATCGCGCACGTCTGTGATCATCAGATACTGCATTATCCTGCTCTTATCAGCGCTCCCCTTCTGTATTTCACGCATCTCGCTGAGGATCTCCTCGAGGCACCTGATCTGCTTGTTACGAGATGTCGACGAGCATGGAAACTGCATGGACACGTACTGCTGAAAATCGTCGCACACTCCTTGAACGTCAGACACGTCCCCGTTACCTGCTCTAGAGTACCGATCTGCAACGGTTTTTAACGTGGTGATCGTATTCCAGATGCGCTCGACGAATTCATCGATATCCTTTCTATTCGTAGAGGCTGTCTATATCCCGTTAATTAGCTTATCGGTCTAAATCAGGTCAGCGAGAACGCACGTCGATGATCTCCAGCACAGTCGAAGCCAAACCTGCGACGCTCTTGATATACGCTTGTATGCCCTTCAACGCGACCAAGGTCGGACGAGTGATCGAATTTTCCTTTTTTCTGGATTTCTTCGCCATGATGGTGGGAAGGAAGGAAGAATATTTCCCAGCGCATGTCAGTGATCGAGGGTCGTGCCCAAGGACCTTTGATAGAAGTCCCATGGTGCCTCGTTGTAGGAACCGTATGTCACGAGTTCATTCATGGGGATGATCATAGCCAATTCAACTGACGCCGGACGGATTGGTGAATCATAAAGGAAGGAATGTATGAACCGAGGCATTAAGAACAGCCTGAAAAATGCAGACGTGATCAAAATTTCTTCGTACTGGACACCGGATGACGATGAAGGTACATGATAGATGGAACTATTCGAAGCTTGAAGGGAGTTAAATAATGTATGTGTTATATATACCAAGAGCAGTACTCACTGCTTGTGTAGAATACCGAGACATGCCCCAGAATTGGTGACAATAAAGAGATAGTGCACTGACTTGGCGGGAAAAGATCGGTTCGGAGTTCCGCAAAGAGGGTTTGAAAGGCTTGTTCTTGAAATAAAGATCAGTAACCGAAAGATCAGAGAAACGGGAAAAGGGCTGCCTTCTTCTGGTTAGGTATATTGATATCTGGCTAAGATGCATCCCCTAGCCTCCTCAGCGCATGCAATCAGCTAGTCCCACCATGAGAATTGGAGAACGAGCTTAACATAAGGTATTCTTTATGGGTAATAACAAGTATGAGAAAAGCTGACTGAGATTTGAATGCTGCCAGAGACATAAAACTTTCTTGTATTCTTGGTGATCTGAGAGGCAATTATAGAGTTCAGTATTATTACAGGATGTTGGTGTCTTGAATATTCACTTAAGTTTCATCTCCAGTAAGAACAAAGAAGAGGCATAAAGGTTATAGAAAATTTGCTGCTGCAGAGCAGAGTTCATGAATGCAACACTTTTCAATGTGAGGCCTGAGGGATGCTTGATGGGACAGAGCCAAATACAATGACAAATATGTCTTAAGAAGAGCATCTGTATTCTCTGTCACTTGATAGTGCTAGGACCAATTCTATGAAATGAAGGATTGGAAAGCATCAGAGAATAAACAGGTTTCTGACTGACTTGCTTTATCCAGACAGTCTTTGACAATGCCTTTCTTGAACCTGATACCATGTGATATATTGTTACAATTTTTCACCTTTTCTTTTTCTTTTCTTATGAATTAACCCCTATTTATGCTTAGTCAGGGTGCTTAACACAGGTGCTTGAGACCATGAGACTGGCTTTGTCATCACAACAAGCCTAGTTGGTCATTGTCTTTCAACACAACATGATTGCCCAATGATGCACAAATGTATTATTGAAGGGCATCATGACACTCAAGGACAATGAGCACAATAACTCAAGGACACATAATAAGTAGCATTAATTATAGCACACACAATCTGTAGTATATAAGGAGGCTCACTCTCACTGGTAATCTCCAGCTTCGAGTTAAAGTTTATCTTCACACCATTCTATTCTCAAGCCAACCCTAAGGCCTTGTATCACAATGATCAATATTCACATCAGTGAACTCTGATGTTCCACTTGGAGTGTGAAGTGATGTCAGTTTATCATGTGTTTACAATCACATGAAGCTTGAGTCTAACATATATATCTTTTTAAGATCATCTTGCATGAGATACTTGTCAGTGTTCTCAATAATCCACTATAGATAATGATGCTACTTTTAATTAAATCTCTATAGATAAAACCATTGGAATTATAGCTCACTTTAACACATCAAACCACATGAACTAGTAAAATCAACAACTTCGTCTAAACATGATTCTCAGCTCACATCCCACTCTAGTTCACATGAATCTTAAATAGACTGCAAACACTCACAGCTGCATCATCATCTCTGCTCCAACAAAGACAGCCATGATCAACATCATATCAGAACTGGTGACATACACTGTGATTCCCAAGAATTTCAATAAGCACACTAAGGATACCAGTAAACACAGCATCAGTATGCACACAAAGAATGAGAAGAAGAAATATGTATCAAAGAGATCTATAGACCTCTGCATGAGAGTGGACATGTGGCCAAACTGATAATTAACTGATAAACTAGATGTCACATACCAGTCCAAGCCCAGATATTATAGCAGAAGCAGCTCAGTTACAGTTGAATGTTAGTTGAAAATCAAATTAGAATTTGTGCAATAAACACTAAAAGCTACAGTACAGATATTAGATTCACAGCCTATGAAAGAAGAAAGAACAGCTTACTAAGGTCACAACATACATCCACTCCTGCTGTTGCTTAGTGAACACACTCTTTCTAGCTTTGCAAATTTGAATTCACAGTAGATCATGATTGACTATATGAGATGCTCTATGAAGTTAAGCTCTGAGAGTGGTTCAAAAATATCATCATATCACTGATGAGCAGTGCTGCCAGTGCTCTCATGGGTCATTGACAATCTGAGGCTGTTAGAAGTGAAATAACTAGGATCAGAAGATAGAGTAATGATTGGATAACATCCAGAACAGAGAAGAGTTGCAGGTTGTGAGTTAGTGTGGCAATATTTTTATAGATCTGAGTTGATGATGCAGGCTTAACCTGGAGAAATATGATAGGTAATAAAAATAAATTGGTGTTGGTGTTCTTGTGCTGGAGTATGAGAGACATCTTGATTTCTAGATTAGAAGAGATTGGTGCCAGTGCAATTAGTGCATACTTGTTATGACTTTTCTACTTATCTTTTATCTTATCTTATCATATCAGAATATCTATCTTATCTCAGGTGCTTGGCAACCATGGACCAGTTGCTATGACTATACCAGACAACTTGTGCCATTGTATTACAATAACATGCTCACTGCATGTTCAGGCATGTAATTTTGTAAGTTATGACAATACACTGACTGTATCACAGTCTACTATACATGCAATAAAGAATATGGCTAGAGCACAGTGAAATGAGACTTGTATGATAGCTGGCTTGAGTGATGAAGGGTGGAGAGCATGGCCTAGCAGTAGAATGATACCAGAGGAGGTGACACTGCACATGTGGTCCCAGCACTTGACACTAATTGGGCTAATACAAGTACAGAAAGACCCATTAAAAGTAAAGAGTACACAATCAAAATACAATGAGAGCTTTGCATGTGGCTTCACATCACATTGATCAATGATGCACAGGCATTCAATTGCTGAGGGTCATGTTATAGAATAGAGCATTGGTGCACAATGAGATAAATCGAAATATCAGAGAGATTGGCTGAGAAATGAGAAGATTTGATGAAAGAAATGACCAGAAATGATCTCAGGAGTCTAGAATGACTCCTGTGCATGGATTAATTGCCCTGGGGAGATAAGAGTGAAGAGAGAGGTGGCCAGGCCACTAATAGAGATAACCAGTGTCAGGTTGCATAGAAACAAAAGACAGTCCTGACCCAGAGCAGAATATGCATGTCAGACTGTGACATGTGCTGATGTGCTAGGAAATGGCTAAGCCACTAAGAGAGATGAATGAGAAATGAACCCTCAAACACTAACACCTAACCACTCAATATATGGTCACCAATATGAGTGAGTTTGGGCAGTTTGAGTATGATAGAAGCACTCTGCAGATTCAGATAAATCAAATATGAAGATATAAAAGCATTTTATTCAATGCTAGTTTGTGTTCTAAGATGCAATACTCACAGGGGTGATAGGAATAAGATGTAGTATGTGAATTGAGACTTAAAATATAGAGCTATGATGCTCAGCTTAACTTAGAATACTCTGAAACCCAATACCAAGTCTCTCAAGCACTGAAACTTGGCCAGCTGCACCTGTGGCCAGCTAGTGGTCTTTGAAACTAGAGAACTGATACTCAGATGCTGAAACCCTTATTAATCCAGAATCCAAATTATACCAAAACCCAAAGTCTGATAGAGACTTCAACTCTTATTTAATAAAGGTGACTTAGTAACAATAGCTATCCAAGTTGAGATTACACACAAAACTGCTGATACAGGGACTAACTACTGAGAGCTAGAATGCCTAAATCACATGGGTGGATTGCCTCCTGCATGATTCCCCCTTGTCCTGCTTTTAGACATAACTAACTAATACAGAATCTATAAATAACTTGATCTGATTACTCATTTTCCTTGGCTAGCCTGAAATTAGATTGTTATCCTGCCTTGGCATGTCTTATATCTCCTTTTCAGGTGATCCAGAACTCTACCAGCACTCTATTTCTATAGTCCATGATTATTTACTATATAATCAATCATCCTGTGATTCTGCTTGTTACTTCTGGACTTGCTAATGATCATGATTGATTGATCATAGTGGTCCAAGGCAGTTGAGCTCCCTGGTTGTGGCTCATCCCCTGAACTATATGTCTCTTTAATCATTCATGTCTGAGAAATCCTCACTGCATGCATTTTGCACCAGACCTGATATGCTAGCCATAGGCTAATGAGTTTTGCTTTGCTTTTCACTTCTGGTTTGGGTGCTAGCTGGATCTTATACTTCACTGCCAGTCATGATAATAAACTCCTGAGCTAGATTATAGTATACCAGCCCTGATAGCATTTAGAATTGGCTCAAACATGGTATCATTGGAAGTGTTGGGAGCATAAGACAGAAGGTGTCAGGCAATCAGGTGGAGGTGGATCAGAAAGTAGAAAGAAAGAATGGATATGGATAGTAGCATGTGTACATCAGAGGCCAGTATAGATAGAGAGCCATTCCACAGTAGAGATAAATTCATTCTGTTCTCAGACTATCTTCTAAGATGTTCCATATAATGATGAGAGTGAGATTCAATGATGTTCCTCTGCTATAATCCTTACCCATTGTTCAATACTCTATTTCTGCCTCTATAATAGTAGAGAATCTCTGCAGCATCTTTTTTCAGCTTACACTGACTCAGCCTCAAAATTCCAGAGGCCAATTCATATCATCTGCAACATTGACCATTTCAACACCAGATCTCTCTTGAGAATCCTCACTATCATCATCAACACCAGCAATGGCCTCATCCACCTCTCAGATAGTATCAATCTCAGCATTTTCACTAGTGATGTGTTTGGTAACAGCTAAGTGACTAAGAGAAGAAAATGAGGAATGAACTCTCAAACATCAACATCTAATCACTCAATACACTATCACCAAATACAATTGAGGTTGGTTGTTTCAATATGATAGAAGCACTCTGCAGTCTTGAATAAATCAAAGAAACAGTTGATAAAGATAGTCATTCAACTCTATCTTGCTTTCTAAGATGCCATACTCATGAGAGTAGTTTATTGCAATGGTTAAGTACAATTAGGACTTAGAATCAATGCACAATTGCACTCTAAATCAACTTAGAATATTCTGAAATCCAATAAACTCCAAAACCCAAATACTAAGTCTATCAAGCACTTAGGCTTGACTAGCTGCACTCTTGGCTGGCTAGCAGTCCTTAAAACTGAAGAACTTGTATTCTGACACTGAAACCCAAAATACAGTTAATATTCCAATCTCATCCTCTCTAAGTGATAAAGCAACTTAAATAAATCACTAAGTTGAAGCAGAACTCAAAATCCGTTGTCTCAGAGACTAACTACAGTGAGCTAGAAGGCCTGAATATGGGGGTGGGTCGCTTTCTTACTATTTCCCCTCCTTCCCTACTTTTATACATCAAAAACAGGTACAGAATCTATAAATAAAGTGTTGAAAATAGTATTTCTTCTGTTTGAAGCAGAATCATACTATTATTCCAGAATGGTGGGGCTCCTGGACTCCCTTAGGCTTGCACAGACCTTCCTGGCCACTGCACAGCTTTATTTTAAGCTTACAGTGCCTGTGGGTACCTAACTCCTTTATGTTTACTCAGAGTTTTAATCTCCTGAGTTATTCTTAGTAGCTTGATTGACCAGGCCCAATCAGGCCTGGCCAACTGGTTGTATCTACTCTATTCCTCTCAATTCTAAGTCTCTTAGATCACCTGATACCTAGAAAATTCAGACTTAGGCATTTGAGTCAAAACTTGGAGTGCTAGCCACAGATCATTGGGTCCCACTTCCTATTACTCCTGGATGGTGCTGTCTTTACTCAATACTCCACAACCTGCTATGGTATTATACCCCTACCTGTCTTAGAATACCTTGTCCTAGTGGTATGTAGAATTGGCCCTATTTGAGATACTATTTCTAAGTTCAACTTGGACTTAGTATTTTCCAAGGTGTGGTGCAGAACTTTTTTAAGTTCAAACCTGAATTAGAATTTTTATCCTTATGCCATGTTATTTTACAAAGTCCTTTTTGGACTTAGTATTAGTGACTAGCATAACTATCACCTTAGAGCCTCAGCCATAGTCCTCTACTGGCTAATAGTCCTCAGTTACTAGTATATTTTAGTGTGTTATGCAGAATTCACAGATTATAGAGCTGAACATATGCCTAGCATATCACCAGTGCCATAGCAGCTACTGATCACAATGTCCCTGCAGAATATTTCAAGGCTTTATGGTGATAAATGCAAAGGGGAGAGCCCATAGGACTTCCTCAGCATATTCTGGCACATTATAGATGACTGAAGCATCCCAGCAGATGAGAGACATGCAAAGTTCAAACATTCTATTGCAGCAGGGTCTGATGCCATAGAGTGGTATGTCAAACTCAGGAAGGAGGACAAGGTGAAGTGGGACAGCTTCAGTGTGACATTTGATGTGAGATGGCCATTGATTCTAGCAATAGCAAAAACCCAGAAAGAGAAAAAAGAGAAGCTGATAGCATACTTCTTAAAGGAAGAGAATCTGGAGGTGAAGAAGACATTGGGTGGCATAGAGATGTGGTTGCACAACTCATGGTCAAGAGAGGTTTTATGCTTGGCAAAGAGAACAGGTGTGGCAGATAAGAGAACATACATTGCTATGGTGCAGAAAGGTCTCCCTTCAATCATCTGTGACAAGATTGGCATGTTGTTCATGAACTGGCAGGATTTCACAATGAAGGTTCATAAGGTGCCAATTGTGAAGATCACTAACTATGTTGAGAAGAAGAAATGGGACAAGGAGTGACAGGCAAAAACAGAGAGAGAGATCACTGAGTTGCACAATGCATTAGCATGAATGGCTCAGGAATCACCACATATGATGCTCAGCAACCAGCTTACATGGATCAGCTTCAGTGCTTTGCCCTCTCCATCACTGGCACCACATTGTTTTAGCCATCCAGAGCCTGATTTAGGCAACACTCTATCTACCAACACACAACAAGGTATCTCTGAAGCTACAACTCAGCAGATTGATTGGATGCCCAATCACATTGATGACTACCCAAAGAAGGCAAATGATGAGGCTGGCATGGCAGCTTATGAGGAGCAGAGGAGGGAATGGGGAGGGAATGGGAAGTTCATCACCCTAGCAGATGGGTTGACTATGTGATGTCTTATCCACTCCATCTAGTAACAGTACTTATCTGTATGGAGGAGTGCTTCAGGTGTGGAATGAATGGACACTCAGTTCACAATTGCCTCATTCAAGCAAAAGACACATCACTCACTATAGACCTGAAGGAGAAGATCTGATGGCAACTTTGCTACAAGGCATTGGGGGCATATCAGAGGGGTACAGTGGAGGAGGTGCATCTTGTTGAGGTAGGTGGTGATGATGAGGGCCAGAGAAATAGAGAAGGGCTACATGCTTAATCAATGTCCAACACACAGTTCTATCTCCAGGGTGTGAGATGAAGATCTGTGGGATTCCTGCAGATGCCAGATCAGCTTATGGGGACATGCAATCAGGCTCCAAGCATTCTCATGTAAATGTCAATAATAAATATGATATTGTTGACCTTTATACTGCAGGAGTGCAAGCAGAGGATGGCAGAACACAGAAGATGAGGCACTTTGTACAACTGGTTATGCTCAATGGGCTATGAAAAGAGGTCATAAGGCTACCAGCAGCTATAGATGATGGTGACCTTGCAGAAATAATATGTACAGCAAAGTATGATGAGGTGGCACATCAGTTAGAGATATTGCAACCATCTTTCAAGAGGTTCCATATGGCAGATGGGACACTCATGCTATTGAGGGGTTCTTGGAAAGGGATGATGACATTTGACCCAGCAAAAAAAAAAGTCACATTCAAGGTGTTTGCTAGCAGTGTGTTACAATTTTTCACCTTTTTTCTTTTTCTTTGGCTCTTATTCACACTTAGTCAGGGCATCTAACCAGTGCTTGAAAACACATGGAACCTGCTTATGCAACCATAATAAGCAGACCAAGCTCATTGTCCTTCAAATAGCACCAGTTTCCTTGATGACAGGCAATACTCTTTTGTAACAGTAGTAATGGACAAGGACAATAAACACTGTAGTATAGGAATATATAATTAGTAAGTATATAATTATCCAAGACTCAAACAGTATATAAATAGTGTAGCTCTTGCTACATATATCCAGCTTCAAGCTAAAGTTTATTCTATACCATCTACTCTTGAGCCAACTTGTCTCTGGCCTTGAAGCACTCACATATATAGTGTTACGATTTTTCCCTATTTTCGTATTCTTTCATCCTTTTATTCCTATTTACGCTTAGTCAGGGGACACGAGACTATGGGAAGGCTTAGTCAGCACAACTAACAAACCATCCTGACAAGCAAGATGGACGACACAATCATCCTTTTATGTACGGTAACGATGCTCAAGGACAACGGGCACCATAGACACAGACATACATAATAAGTAGCGATATTATTAGAGACAATTATACAGTATTTAAGACCGACACTCTAGCTGGCATACCCCAGCTTTGAGCTAAAGTTTATACACACCATTCTACCTTGAGTCAATGTCTGACCTTGGGTCACACTCCATAGATATACATAAAGTGAACTCAGGTGATCCCTCAAAGTGTGAAGGGACACTTGTTTATCACGTGTATCTGTTCATGTGACAACTGGGCCTAACAATTAGCTCAAAGCTTCTACCTTCCCTTTCTCAAGCCCAACTGTGCTGAGAAACTGAATGCCCCCAGTAACAACCGCTGAATTAAACCACGACTTCTTCGAGCTTATTGCTTCCATCATTGGAACCTTACTCGGACTTCTCGCCATTATCACCCTCTGCCATGGACGACAATCAGTAGCAGCTTGGATAGTCAGGCACTATCAAGCGTTCCAGCAGATCCAGCATATACTATGAAACGTAACCCCCGACCTCCCATTCCATGACATCCCTGACTCCATCAGAACGACCTTCCAGTAGCAAGAGCGACCCATATCAGAAACCGGAATTGACAACCTGAATCCGGGGGGCCTTCACGAGGAAGAAGGACCCCAACATTCCTCTCGAAGAAACAGCGGAAACCACAACCCTGCTCTCACAGGATTCCGGAACCCATGGATGATGACTAATGCCCAGGAGCCCGAGGAGGTCCCCAACCATGTCGTTCCACCAGCCCCCACCTCCGAGCATCCTGCCTCCCCAATTCCCTCAGGGATTGGAAACCATGCTTGGGACTCCCTTGATGCCCCTCAGATGGCTTCGAGATCCCGCCAGAACTCCAACCCCCCCCACGACTCCTCCGGCTCCCCCACTGCCCCAGACTCCGGCTCCAGCCAGTCCATCAGCAGGTTGGAGGTTGAAGACCCACATGGAAGAACCATCCATCCCGACTATGCTAACATCGAGATTGCGATCTCCACAGCCAGGGACCCCTATCGACATCTCCATGTTGGTAGTGAGCCAGAAATCGGGACAGCAAGTGCATGAGGAAGAATTGCCCAAGACAGGATTATATGGTGGGTATTCCCGGACTGGGACCTCACAGTCCCGTTTAACTACAATGACGCCACACAGCAGCAGCAGCAGAACCAGGCCAGACGAGCAGAAGCCAGGCAGGCCCAGGAGGAGCTCGCTGAGTATGTACAAAACGAGGCCCAAGAGCAGTATGAGGCCACCACATACGATCAACAGGGGAGAGAACAAAGAAGAAGAGAGGATGCAGAAAGGATGGGGTCCGCCTCCCCAGGGTGGTATGGACTCCGCACAGACTCGGGTTCTCCATTCAGGGAGCCCGACTCAGACTCAGACCCATGGACTGGACCGGCCAGCATTGTCACTACAAGCGAGGCCATCAGAAGGGGACGAGCGGAAAATAACCGACCCCCCACCCCCCAGTACCCTGCTAGAACCGACACCATCTCCTCAGACGCCGACTTGATACTCGGAGCATACGGACTCTGAGTACCAGACAATGCCCACGTCTCCGACCAAGCCCTCCAGCGATTCCTGGGAAGTAGAGTCACCCACCAGTTTCTCAATCCCGAGTTCCGACACTACTTCAGTCTCTATAGCCGAGAACTGGAGGCAACGAGAGTGCAAGGCGGAACGCGATATAGTAGGCTCAGTAATCCCCCAATCCAACGAACCAGCCCAGCAACAAGATCTAACGATGCCGGCCCTAGCACCCAAGTCAACAGGAGGGTCCCCAACGACCCTCCGACCAATGGTGCTGTCCATCTATGACCCGCCCGTCAGTTCCCTCCTAGAGGAAGGGGACAGTGGGGACGAGGGTGACGAGGAGGATGAGGGAGACAGTGAAGGACCTTACACAGCCAAAGAACGAATCAGAAGGGCCGGCGAAGACACAGACGAAGAAGCACTGCGAGAAGAGTTGGAACGAGCAAGAAGTAAGGAATATCAGGAGCTATACAAGCAGGGGAGACTCTTTTTATGGCCGGAGGTGTGCTGGCAAGCGATCCCCCTAGGACTAAAGTATCGATATGCAGGGGAAATTGAAAAAAAGAGAATTCTGCAGTATGCCGTGACAGAGTATGCTTGGAAGGAATATGGACGACGGCATCCAGAGGACCCACTCGTGCCAATGCCACCGTATCAGCCGAGCGAAAAACCTTCCATGCCAAAACCCATGCCATGGATGCCGCCCGTTCCACCGCAACAAGCCGTATACACGGCATCGACAATCTGAGGACAAGCCGACATCAGCCCCTCAATCTGAAGCACGGCCTCCTGGCTTAGTCGCACCCGAGAATGGCAACAACTACAGTGGGGAGGATTCCAGAACCCTTGGACCAGCAAAGGAAGTCGGCTACTCAGGGCCCAACCGCCACCAGATCAGGCAGAAGGGAGCGGCAAAGAACCAGTATGAGACGACCCGAAAGCAGTTTGCCTTGGATTTATGGTCCGGGATGGAATAATCATTCGCATCAAAAATCCGAAGGGCAGCCCGGTCGCCGATGACAACTCACTGCACTCCTTCCCAGGACCACCAGCCGAATGGAACCAACCACCATTCGATGGGTGGTCCAACCCAATGGGCACGCTACCACACAATGCCAATGTCCTACAGTGCCATCCAGACCTCCTACGCAAACCCCGTCCCTTCAAAGGGGCCTCAGATGACATTGACCGATTCCTGGTAGACTGCGAACAGTACTTTGAAGTCTACATCAGATATATTGGGACAGACATGAACAAGGTCATGTTCGCCACCTCCTATCTGGAGGATAAGGCCAAGACGTGGTGGATTTTAATTTCTCTGAACTTCTGATCTACCACTAGGGAGCATTACCGGTATCCCTCGTGGCTGGTATTCAAACGAATGCTAAACAACAAGTTCATTGATCCTGCCATACAAGAAGTGCATAAACAAAAAATCAAGGACTACAAGATGGGAGATAAGGCGGCAACAGACTACTTCGATGAGCTAGAACGGCTCGCCAAGTTGGCAGGGATCCGAGAAGACACCGCCAATGATGGGCGAATGGTTGAGGCCCTTAAACGAGGAGTCCCTTCCTTGTACCTCATGATGATCTCTGTGATGGGCGTCAAAATGCTGATGCTGGTTGGATACGATGAATGGAAGGAAAGGATCATCAAGATGTACAAGGAGCAACAAAGGCAGAAAGCGGAAGCTTCAACCTTGCAAGACTATGGCAAGAAATCGACACCACCAATCCCGAACAAGTCGGGGCAAACTGCCGGGAAATCATTGGGGACTCCTGCTACCCCAACCTATGGTAGCCAGAAAACCGGGACTGGAACCACATATACTGGTGCTGGGAAGCCGATAGACATCGATCAAATGAAAAAGGAAGGCAAGTGCTTCAACTGCGGGTTGAAAGGTCACATGGCCAAGGACTGCCCGAAAAAGAAGTGGACCCGTGAAGACATTCGAGCACAGATCACGGAACTGCAGAAGGAAGACGAGGAACTGGGAAAAGAGACAAAGATCGAGGAGGTAAAAGACGGGGCTGACCAGTGAGCGACTCCACTGGATCAGCCAAAGGACTCTACGGTGTGCAGGCCCCTACCATTGTACAAACTTATAGTACCTCTGTAGCTACAAAAACACATTCGAATATACCCCGAACAGCCAAAACACACCATAGCGAGTCACAAAAACAAACTCAAATGCCTACGGGCCGAACTGGGGCAGAGGGCCCCAAACATTGGCTCAAACCATTCGAAACTGAATGGACATGGAGGGCCATCAAAGAAGCAGCAGACAAAAGCACAGCAAAAGCTGTCTTACATGGGTGGATACACCGAAACAGGACAGGGGAGGTCACCACCGAAACCATAAACGGGTTAAAAAGGGCCGATCGAAGCCAGGCCCTGGAATGGCTAGATAAACTAAAAAACCCATCAAAGTTTGTCAGATGAACCAAGACCCCAGGGAGAGACCTAACCACCAAGGCTCAAATCGAAACCCTAACCAGTCGAACCATACACATGGTGACCGCCCTCATCAATAGTGGGTGTACCGGCAGCTCCATCAACCGAGCCTTCATTCACCAGCACAAACTCCCCACTTGATCCACTGCAGCGCTCATACCAGTATATAATGCCGATGGAACAAAAAACCAAGCCAGGTCAATCACGGAGTTTGTCGAACTCCGACTGACTATCGGGGATCATTCTGAATGGATCGATCTAGCCATAACGGATCTCAGGACCAAGGAATTGTTCCTGGGACACGACTGGCTCATCCAACACAACCCGCTCATTAACTGGAAGACCGGACGACTTACGTTTGCACAATGCCAGTGTCAGAAGATTCCATACGAATTACCCGACGAAGATCTGGAGGACAAGTGGGGTGAGGAGATGGAGGATGGTGAAACCATCCTAGTGGTCGACTTACAAAGAGAGATGCACATTCAGGCCATACATCATGCCAACGATCTAGCAGTGGAGGCCAACAAAGGGAGGGAGGAGAAAACATTCAAGGAGATGGTGCCGAAATGGGCACACGATTATCGAGACCTCTTTGAGAAAGAGAGTTTTGATGAACTCCCATGCCCAAAACCCTGGGATCACGCGATTGAGCTGATCCCCAATGCCAATGCAAACCTGGACTGTAAAACCTATCCCCTCGGCAACCACGAGCAGCAGGAACTCGACAAGTTCTTGGAGGAAAATCTATCCTCAGGCCAGATTCGACCATCAAAATCCCCCATGGCCTCCCCTTTTTTCTTCATAAAGAAGAAAGATGGCAAACTCTGGCCTGTCCAGGATTACCATAAACTAAACGAAATGACTATCAAGAACCGATACCCGCTACCCCTAATCTCGGAACTAATGGACAAACTCCAAGGAGCCAAATACTACACTAAACTCGACATCTGCTGGGGATATAATAATGTTCAGATAAAGGAGGGGGATGAATGGAAGGCTGCATTCAGAACCAACCGAGGACTGTTCGAACCAACAGTAATGTTCTTCGGATTGACCAACTCCCCCGCCACTTTCCAGTGGATGATGAATGACATCTTTAAAGACCTCATCACCACCGGAAAGGTCACTATCTACCTAGACGACATTCTTATCATGTCCAAGACGAAGGAAGAGCACCGCAACCTGGTCTGACAGGTACTCACTCTTATGAGGAGACACAAATTATTCCTCAAAGTGGAGAAGTGCGAGTTCGAGGTACTGGAAACGGAGTACCTTGGCGTAATCATCAGCGAGGGGAGTATCCGAATGGATCTGATCAAAGTGGCAGGGGTAGTGGATTGGCCGGTGCCAACCAAGAAGAAGGAACTACAATCCTTCCTTGGCTTCACCAACTTTTACAGAAGGTTCATCAGGGACTACAGCAAGATCGTTCATCTGATGACACAACTCACTGGCAATACCCCATGGGGGTGGGGAAACCCTCAGCAACTAGCCTTTGAGGACCTGAAACGACGACTGGCAGAAGATGTCATCCTTGCTATTTCATCAAATGAGGGAAAGTTCCAAGTGGAGGCCGATTCAAGTGACAGGGCTATAGGCACTGTATTATTCCAAGAACAGGGTGGGAAATGGCATCCAGTCGCCTTCCTCTCCAAGGCACTAACTGTGACAGAAAGGAACTACGAGATTTATGACAAAGAATTGCTCACAATAATGCTCACCCTGGAAGAGTGGCGGCATTATTTAATCAGGGCTATCGACATTTTCGAAATCTGGACAGACCATCAAAACCTCCGATACTTCCGTCAACCACAAAAGTTGAACCGGCGTCAGGCCCGATGGGTTACCGAACTCGCCCAGTATCAATACACCCTCCACCACAAAGCAGGGGTCGCCAATAAAAAGGCCGACCTCCTCTCCCGCTGTGCAGACCATGATCAGGGGGGAGATGACAACACAGGAGTCACAATCCTTCATCCTGAACATTTCCGAGCATTGATAATGCTGACAGAGGAGGAGATTCATGAGCACATTAGAAGTGCGACCAGAGACCCACACCAATGGGACCAAAAGATCACCGCTTCGCTCAATCATGAACGAGGAATGATGAAGGAGGGAGGAATGATCTGATACGACAGAAGGATCTACATCCCACAGGTCCAAAGTCTACATGGGGAAATCATTGCAACATGCCATGATCACACCATGGCAGGACACCCCGGCATTGCCAAAACAAAAGAGTTAATCCTGCGGAATTACTGGTGGCCTAAACTTGGGAAGGACATTACATCCTACATCAAAGCCTGCAAAACATGTCAAAGAGGAAAGGCATCCACACAACCCAAGGCAGCCCCTCTATACCCGAACGAAATACCATCTCAGCCATGGACCCACATTACAGTAGATATGGTTACCGGGCTGCCAGACTGCAATGGCTATGATGCCATACTCATCATAGTGGATTGCTTCTCCAAGGCGATCATCCCAATTGCTTGTTCAATGGAGTTAACATCAGAAGGATGGGCCAAGATCCTATGAGACGAAGTATACAGCAAATACGGGATGCCCCAAGTAGTCATCTCCGACCATAGACCACAATTCATCTCGAAGTTTCTTGACGACTTATACAAACTATTGCACATTAAATGCAATACATCAACTGCCTACCATCCACAAACCAACAGTCAAACTGAACGTGCAAACCAAGAAGTTGAAAAATATCTTCGTCTATTTATCAACTACTGACAGGATGACTGGGTTGAATGGCTGGCACTTGCCACCTTCCAACACAACAACAGGATCCACTCCGCTACAGGCCAGACACCCTTCTTCATTAACTATGGGAGACACCTGCATGTCGCCCAAACGACTCATCACAAGATGACAATGCCTGCATCCACGAACTTTGCCACAACCATGGAAAGAATCCATGCAGAAACCAAGAAGGCGCTTGAAAAGACGGCGTCAACCATGAAAAAACAGTACGACAAACATCGCCGGCCCCCACACGTCTATCAAGTCAGTGACAAAGTCTGGCTTGATACAACTAACCTCCACCTGCCCTGCCCAAAACGAAAACTTGCTGACAAGTGCATGGGCCCCTTCCCTATACTGGCATGGGTTGGGGAAGCCGCTTATAAACTCTGCTTACCGATTGGCTGAAAGGTACATGACGTCTTCAACGAAAGCCTTCTAACTCCATACATCGCCCCTGCCTTTCCAAATCAGGAACAACCACCTCCTCCACCACCTGACTTGATCAACAATGAAGAACATTATGAAATCGATCAAGTCCTGAACCATAAACTCCGGAAAGTTAAAGCCTGTGGTGGCGGCATGACCACCACCATTGATTACCTTGTCAGCTGGAAGGGCTACAGCCCCAAATCAAACCAGTGGATAAATGAGAAATATATGAATGCAGACGAGACCATACATGACTATGAATTATCCCTTAATTGATCCATCGGAACGATAGTCTTAAGCGGGGGGTAATGTTACGATTTTTCCCTATTTTCGTATCCTTTCATCCTTTTATTCCTATTTATGCTTAGTCAGGGGACACGAGACTATGGGAAGGCTTAGTCAGCACAACTAACAAACCATCCTGACAAGCGAGATGGATGACACAATCATCCTTTTATGTACGGTAACGATGCTCAAGGACAACAGGCACCATGGACACAGACATACATAATAAGTAGCGATATTATTAGAGACAATTGTACAGTATTTAAGACCAACGCTCTAGCTGGCATACCCCAGCTTTGAGCTAAAGTTTATACACACCATTCTACCTCGAGTCAACGTCTGACCTTGGGTCACACTCCATAGATATACATAAAGTGAACTCAGGTGATCTCTCGAAGTGCGAAGGGACACTCGTTTATCACATGTATCTGTTCACGTGACAACTGGGCCTAACACACGCACTCTGCTGGACTCCATGAGTGCACTCAAGCCCACTCGATTGGCACATTCCTAACAACCATAAACTGTGGAAAATCAAAGCTAAAGGCGGGGGTATGACAACAACAGTGGATTATCTTATCAGTTGGAAGAGGTACAGCCCCAAATCTAATCAGTGGATCAACAAGAAGCTAATAAATGCTTCCGATGCAATCTATGACTATGAATTATCCTTAAATTAAGCCATCAGGACAATGGTCTTAAGGAGGGGGTAATGTTATGATTTTTCCCTTTCCTCTTATTATAAACCCCTATTTAGGCTTAATCAAGGCATCAAAAGACAAGTGCTCAGGACTGTGAGAAGGCTTAAGTCATCACAACAACTGACTTCATCATGGCTCTTTAATGCAACTGACACTCAACAACAAGCACATAATCAACCTTTTATGTATGGTCATGATGCTCAAGGACAATGAGCATGCAGGACAGAGAAATGCACAATTAGCACTCGATATTATTAGCAAACCATGTACTGTATTTAAGGAGGCTCACTCTAACTGGAAACCCCAGCTTCAAGCTAAAGTTTATAACTACCATTCTACCTCCAGTCTACCTTTGACCTTGTGACACACCGATGCAAGCACATGCTAGTGAAATCAGCTGATTCTTCGAAGTGTGAAGGGACACCTGTTTATCATGTGTACTGGTTCATGTGATGCTTGGGCATAACAATATGCATCTTCTCCTAAGTGTTATGGTTGCTTGTCAGACACAAGGGGGCAGACAGCAGAAAGCTGTCTGTCATTATCTCACAGGTTGTTGATTGCATAGCATGTCTCTAGACAGGTCATATTAGTGCTCCATTGCTTGAGACATAGTGGAAAAAATGGTTTCTCATTTTGAAGGCAGGATGATGCTCACTGCTCAGCTCTCATGATGCTCTGGTGGATCTAGAGCCAGAGAAACTGAAATTTGGTGTCTATGAGCCCATGGTGCAACACAGTGCTAAGCTTTGAGTTGTATATTGTGTGTGTTAGAGATTTTGATTTGATCTGAGCTATACTTGAGACCTTTTGAGAGTTTTGTGGAAGTGTTTCAACATATTGTATTGAGCAACAGTACCTTTGCCTTGAAGCCCACCAACACCTGTTGCCACCTCTTTTTTTGATAAAATGAAAAGCTTTGAGACTTAGAGAGACCTAGGACTGTTGTACACATGCTATTGTTGTTTATACACAGTGGATTTATTGGAGAAGACAATTATATTTGCTGTTACTACTTTTATCACATTATAATCCCCCTATAAACTAAGAGTATTCTGTGTGTGTTAGTGTAGGTGTGATCAGTGAATAGCCCTCTGCTGTGACCATTTTCATCTTATGCACATGCAAGACCTCTTCACCAGATGATTTTACTATAGTCTCAAATGAACTGATGGTAGAAGTTGGTGAACCCTAAAAATAAGTGAAGTTCCTTCTTCTTCATCAGCATAAGCCATTCTATTACTCCTGCTACCTACATTGAATCCATGTGGATGCTCCCTTCACTGATAATGACCCTGAGGTATTCTGTCTCCAGCACTTTGAATTTGCATTTCTTGGCTTTGAGGAATAGTTTGTGTTTTTCCATAAGGTCAAGTACCTGTCAGACCAACTGTCAGTGCTTGTCTCAGTCCTTGAACATGATAAAGATATCATCAAGATAGATTGTGACCTTTTCAGTAGCAATAAGATCTTTAAAGATGTCATTCATCATCCATTGGAAGGTCACAGGAGAGTTGGTCAGTCCAAAGAACATAACAGTTGGTTCAAAAAGTCCATGGTTTGTCTGGAATGCCTCCTTCCATTCATCTCCTTCTTTGATTTGTACATTGTTATATCTCTATCTGACATTAATCTTAGAGTAGTATTAGGCATCACACAGCTTGTCCATGAGTTCAGAGATCAGGGAGAGGAGATAGTGGTTCTTGATTGTCATCTTGTTTAGCTTGTGATAATCTTGGACAGGCCAGAGTTTCCCATCTTTCTTTTTAACAAAGAAGAAGGGTGATGCCATTGGGGACTTGGAGAGACAGATGTGGCTACTGGATAAGTTTTTGTCCAGAAACTTATTAAGCTCTTGCTGTTCTGGGTGACTGAGAGGATACATCTTGCAATCTAGGTTGGTGTTAGCATTCAGGATTAGTTCAATTGCATGGTTTCAGGGCTTCAGTTCTCATAACTCATTGAAGTTCTCCTTGTCAAACAGGTCCCAGTAGTCCCACTCAGAAACCATCTCCTCAAAACTCTTGATCTCCTTTTCCACATGAGCCTTTGCTACTAAGTTGTTCACATGATGCATGGCTTGAATGTGGGCTTCATGCTCCACATTGATCATGAGGATCATTTTCTCATCCTCTATTTCCTCATCCCATCAGGCTTCTGAGCCCTTATTGAAAAGTTTGAAAGGTATTTTTCAGCATCAGCATCTGATGAAGGTGATTTGGCCAGTCTTCCAGTTGACTAGTGGGTTATGTCAGATAAGCTAATCATGTCTGAAGAGGAAGACTTCTTTGGTTCCCAGGTTGGTGACTGCCAGATTAATATGTTCTGAATGATTGCTAATGGTTAAGCAAAGCTTGACATATTCAGTAGTTGAGCCAGCTTGGTTCTTGATCCTGTCTCTATTATATATAGAGATAGGGGCAGTGGTGGCTTGGGTTAGAAGAATGTGCTTAATGATAAAAGCATGATTAATAGAGCCACTGTTGAACAGAGCCATGATAGCATGAACAGTCTTGGTGGTGAGAGTCTCAATCTAGGCTTTGGTGGTCAAGTCCCAGCCTGTAGTTTTCTGCCATCAGATGTATTTCTTTGGCCCTCATAGTTTATTGAGCTATTTCAAGGCTTAGCACCTTTCTGATTTCTTCATTCCTTCAACCATCTCATCAATGACCTCCTCAGCCTGAGTCTGATGTATCCAATTCTTGAGTACTGCCTTAGCTTCTTCTCCTGTCTTCACATCTTTGATGGTTCACCAGGTCCATTCAGTGTCAAATAGTTTTAACCAGCCAGTAGGGGTTGCTTCTCTTGTTCAGCCTATAGGTGATTGAGTTTTGGGTATAGGTGATTTCTTAGGTGGTCTCATAGTAGTTGTGATGCAGGATATATTTGAATGTGTGTAAATAGGAGTAACTATAGGGGATACATAAGTCTGTCCAGCATCTATAGAAGACACACCATCAAGTTCGCTGGCTGGCTGAGTGGAATCACTCACTTGTCAGCCCCATCTTTTACTTCCTGAACTTTTGTTTCCTTGCCAAGTTCTTCTAGTCCATCAGCCTCCTTCTGCAATTCTGTGATCTGTGCTCAGATATCTTCTCAGATTCACTTCTTTGGACAATTGCACAACAAGTGACCCTTCTCCCTGCAGTTGAAGCACTTGTCTTCCTTCTTTATCTGATCAATGTCCATTGGCTTTCTAGTTCTAGTATATATGGTTCCAGTCCTAGTCTTCTAAGGAGTATAGGAGGGAGTTGATATGCTGGATTTCAGAGAGGTGGTTGACCCACTGAGTTTGTTGGAGTCCAAACAATTAGGTTTACAGTTGTTTTGTTGATAGGCATTTGCCATCTTCTGCTGTTGTCATTCTTTGTTCATAACTGTCATCTGTTCCTTCCATTCATCATCTGTTATGATTTTTCCCTTTTCTTCATGTTTGAACCCCTATTTATGCTTAGTCAGAGTGTCAAAAGACAAGTGCTTAGAACCATGGGAAGGGCTTAGTCATCACAACAAGCTGACTTTGCCATGGTTCTCCAATGCAACTGACATCCAACAATGAACACACAATCAACCTTTTATGTATGGTAGCGATGCCCAAGGACAACAAGTCTCCAGGACAGAGAAATGCATAATAAGTAGCAGTATTAATAGCAAACAGTAAAACAGTATTTAAGAGGCTCACTCTTGCTGGAGAAACCCCAGCTTCAAGCTAAAGTTTATTCATACCATTCTACTCTTGAGCTATACCTTTAGCCTTGTGACACACCACAGGATATCACATCAGTGAACTCAGATGACTACCCAAAGTGCAAGGTAGCTTCTGTTTATCATGTGGTTTCCTTCATGTGATGCTTGGGCCTAACATCATCTCTCTTTGGAATATTGATGCCAATATCTGAGATGATCTTCATATAAGATGGTGGTATGCTGATCTTGGACATCTCCATCATGTGTCTGTCATCATCAATGCCATTGAGAACTCTGGCTAGCTTCAAAAGTCATTCCAACTCATCAAAGTATCCAGTGGTGGTCTTGTTACCCATTTACAACTCTTTTATCTTGTTCTTGTGAATTTCTTATATGGTGGAATTGATAAATTTATTCTGGATCATCTGTTTAAAAGTTTCCTAGGATGGCAGCTGATGGTGCTGCCTGGTACTAGAATAGAAATTCATGGATTGCAGGGTTCATCAGGTTTTGGCTTTGTCCTTGAAATATGAGGCTGCAAAGGCAACCTGATAGATATCAGCTGTCAGATATGCAGAGTACACTTCAAATATTGCTTGCAGTTGATGAGGAATCTGTCAATATCATCCAATACCCCCTTGAATGGTCATGGCTTTCATATCAGATCAGGCTTGCACTGGATTAAGAGAGCATCAATGGTGAGGGGTCCTATTGGATTTGAATATCCATCAAAGAGTGGGTGTTCCTACTCTTTAGGTGATCTAGGAAACAAGTGTAGTGATCCACTGTCAGCCACCACACTTTCCATGGAACCACTGATCAATTTTCTAATGATTTGTCTGTCTTTAATAGTGAAGCCTAATTTGGTGGCTTCAGGATCATTTCCAGAGGTCTGTCTGCTGGTCTCAGCTTTATCAGCAGATGGCTGTCTAGCAAGGAGTTAGATTCTTTGGCTTCTTGCCACCAGAGGTGGCAGGGGGGTCACTGGTGTGGATCAATAGAATGGATGATAGAATGCTGATGAGAATGATCAGGTCAAGGGCAGTGTTCATATAGCAGTGGTCCTAGCTAATCAAATCAAAGGTGCTGTATATATAGCTCACTGTGGTGAGACAGGGGGGGTCTCTAGCATTGGTTGTATATTATACTAAGGCTGGTATGCTGAGAGCCTTGGTATCAGGTCTTCAGAGTACACCTTGTTATAAATGTAAATGACTTGTTTGGTCATGCTATACTATAAAATGCTAATTTTTTTATGATTATCAGCTGCTAAATATCTTTCCCCCAGAGGCATCACCCTCCATGTGACATCTCTCAGAATCTCTATTACCCATTGTAAGGCTAGCAAACTCCCTGATATGAGAAATATGCATCTGCTCTTGCAAGTTCTTTTATAATCACAAGAGGGAAATCCAGCAGCTCAGAGTAAACTCAACAGAATCCATCTGAAGCAGTGGCTCATTGGTAGAATGAGCCCTAGTGTCTGCCTCAACACAAGTGGGATGTAGAGGAATAAGATAGAAAATTTGAGGATGACTCCAAGTCATCTGCTTGTGCAATACCAGGCTCAAAGGCTTTTAGATATGCTTATGGCTCAGTTTGTTGGAGACTAGTGGGATTTTATTTCTTGGCTTTGTACTGTAAAAGTTGGTCCTCATTCTATCTACAGGATTATTCCTTAAATACCAAGATCCCAGAAGGCTGCCTCCTTATTAGCTGTAGCTCCTATGTGTGTCCAGACCAGTGGGGCACCACCAATCTGCTCAGCAGATCCACTATCCATGAGCAAATCAGCTACACCTTCCATATCTAGTGCCTCATCAAATAGCTTTATAAGACTATCCATGCCCAATCCATCTCTGATCAGATAAAGTATCCCTTGTATGCATGCTCCAGCTGATAGGCATCTGCTCCTAAGTGCTATAGTTGCTCATCAGACACAAAGAGGATAGACAGCAGAAAGCCAAGTGTCATTATCTCACAGGTTTGTTGACCATGCAGCAGATCCCTGAGTGGGTTGTGTTGGTGCTCTATTGGTTGAGCCATAGTGGGGGAAATGGTTCCTCATTTTGAAGGCAGGATGATGCTTACTGCTCAGCTCTCATGATGCTCTGGTGGATTTAGAGCCAAGGAAACTGAAATTTGGTGCCCATGAGCCCATGGTGCAGCACACTGTGTCCTATATATGCAATTAAACTCCTTCTCTTGCTCTCAGTGGATTTTCTCATTGAGAGCTTCTTTATCAGTTTCCTCCTCCTCAAGCATGAATGTGTCAGACTCAAACTTTGCAGCATACTCATCCAGCTTCACTGTCACTGGAGAGTTGTTCTTAGTTACTGGGTCCAGGATCAATGGAAAGATGTGTTATGCATATGCTGCCAGCCTTTACATCACCTTAACTGATCATGCTCACACAAGTCTCACTGGACTCTGCCTGGTTCTCATTACCCACCAATTTCATTTCACCATTACTATTTCATATTGGTATTTCACACTCTAGTATCTAGATCCTGAATATGATAGTAAATAGTTGACACCACATCCCAATGGACCCCAACTTAGAATTAGCTACTAATAGTATATAAATCACATATGAGCATTGTAAACACTCAGTTCAAATATCAACTTGGATAGCCATCTACACTTTGTACTCACTTCAACTCCTCCCTACCTCATCCATCAGATTCTGCTCTGAAGGATACTCCTTTTCACTTCTCCAATGAAACTCCACTCCATCTATCCAAATTCTTAGGCCCTGACTCAAGAGTGATGTTGCCAATAGCTTCATTGATACCCACATACTCTATGATCTCCATGCATGCACTCAAACCCACTTGATTGGCACATTCCTAACAAGATGAGAGGGTCCAGTGATGGACTGCTGCCTTTGCTCATCTGATGCCTCTGCTGCCATCTAAGCATGATATCAGCAGATAAAGAGATTATTATTGTATAATCAATCTCCTTTAGATCAGAGGAACCTCTGAACATAGTCATCACTAAGATGAGCAGCTCCAGAGGGTTGGATTTTGGGGGGGATCTCTGGGATTCTAGATCTTGCAGAGAAGGGTTGAGAGGTGAGAGGTGAGGGGGTTCTGTTCCCTTGGAGGCTCTTCTGTGGGATTCTGCTGGGAGGTCATGAAAGGGGAGGATCAGAGAGATGTTTCAACAGATTTGGTAGAAGGTTCAGAGTTTCTGGTAATACCAGATTACCCAGGCAGTTATGGACTGGTTTCCATGACAGAGATAGACTATGATAAAAGGCCTGAGCAAGATACCAATGATGGCACTCAAGAGCTTAAAGAAGAGAATAGTGATATCAGTGGTTGATATGGGCATTCAGTTTCCTTCACCTGCTGATGGTGTAAGAAAAGGAAAGCTAGAAGCTTCAAGCTAATTGTTAAGCCCAAGTTATGCATGATCTAAACATGTGATAAATGAGCACTGTATCATGTTCATACAGTTATGCTTGAGTTCACTATATGTGCTATATGTTAGGCCCAGTTGTCACGTGAACAGATACATGTGATAAACGAGTGTCCCTTCGCACTTCGAGAGATCACCTGAGTTCACTTTATGTATATCTATGGAGTGTGACCCAAGGTCAGACGTTGACTCGAGGTAGAATGGTGTGTATAAACTTTAGCTCAAAGCTGGGGTATGCCAGCTAGAGCGTTGGTCTTAAATACTGTACAATTGTCTCTAATAATATCGCTACTTATTATGTATGTCTGTGTCCATGGTGCCTGTTGTCCTTGAGCATCGTTACCGTACATAAAAGGATGATTGTGTCATCCATCTCGCTTGTCAGGATGGTTTGTTAGTTGTGCTGACTAAGCCTTCCCATAGTCTCGTGTCCCCTGACTAAGCATAAATAGGAATAAAAGGATGAAAGGATACGAAAATAGGGAAAAATCGTAACATTACCCCCCGCTTAAGACTATCGTTCCGATGGATCAATTAAGGGATAATTCATAGTCATGTATGGTCTCGTCTGCATTCATATATTTCTCATTTATCCACTGGTTTGATTTGGGGCTGTAGCCCTTCCAGCTGACAAGGTAATCAATGGTGGTGGTCATGCCGCCACCACAGGCTTTAACTTTCCGGAGTTTATGGTTCAGGACTTGATCGATTTCATAATGTTCTTCATTGTTGATCAAGTCAGGTGGTGGAGGAGGTGGTTGTTCCTGATTTGGAAAGGCAGGGGCGATGTATGGAGTTAGAAGGCTTTCGTTGAAGACGTCATGTACCTTTCAGCCAATCGGTAAGCAGAGTTTATAAGCGGCTTCCCCAACCCATGCCAGTATAGGGAAGGGGCCCATGCACTTGTCAGCAAGTTTTCGTTTTGGGCAGGGCAGGTGGAGGTTAGTTGTATCAAGCCAGACTTTGTCACTGACTTGATAGACGTGTGGGGGCCGGCGATGTTTGTCGTACTGTTTTTTCATGGTTGACGCCGTCTTTTCAAGCGCCTTCTTGGTTTCTGCATGGATTCTTTCCATGGTTGTGGCAAAGTTCGTGGATGCAGGCATTGTCATCTTGTGATGAGTCGTTTGGGCGACATGCAGGTGTCTCCCATAGTTAATGAAGAAGGGTGTCTGGCCTGTAGCGGAGTGGATCCTGTTGTTGTGTTGGAAGGTGGCAAGTGCCAGCCATTCAACCCAGTCATCCTGTCAGTAGTTGATAAATAGACGAAGATATTTTTCAACTTCTTGGTTTGCACGTTCAGTTTGACTGTTGGTTTGTGGATGGTAGGCAGTTGATGTATTGCATTTAATGTGCAATAGTTTGTATAAGTCGTCAAGAAACTTCGAGATGAATTGTGGTCTATGGTCGGAGATGACTACTTGGGGCATCCCGTATTTGCTGTATACTTCGTCTCATAGGATCTTGGCCCATCCTTCTGATGTTAACTCCATTGAACAAGCAATTGGGATGATCGCCTTGGAGAAGCAATCCACTATGATGAGTATGGCATCATAGCCATTGCAGTCTGGCAGCCCGGTAACCATATCTACTGTAATGTGGGTCCATGGCTGAGATGGTATTTCGTTCGGGTATAGAGGGGCTGCCTTGGGTTGTGTGGATGCCTTTCCTCTTTGACATGTTTTGCAGGCTTTGATGTAGGATGTAATGTCCTTCCCAAGTTTAGGCCACCAGTAATTCCGCAGGATTAACTCTTTTGTTTTGGCAATGCCGGGGTGTCCTGCCATGGTGTGATCATGGCATGTTGCAATGATTTCCCCATGTAGACTTTGGACCTGTGGGATGTAGATCCTTCTGTCGTATCAGATCATTCCTCCCTCCTTCATCATTCCTCGTTCATGATTGAGCGAAGCGGTGATCTTTTGGTCCCATTGGTGTGGGTCTCTGGTCGCACTTCTAATGTGCTCATGAATCTCCTCCTCTGTCAGCATTATCAATGCTCGGAAATGTTCAGGATGAAGGATTGTGACTCCTGTGTTGTCATCTCCCCCCTGATCATGGTCTGCACAGCGGGAGAGGAGGTCGGCCTTTTTATTGGCGACCCCTGCTTTGTGGTGGAGGGTGTATTGATACTGGGCGAGTTCGGTAACCCATCGGGCCTGACGCCGGTTCAACTTTTGTGGTTGACGGAAGTATCGGAGGTTTTGATGGTCTGTCCAGATTTCGAAAATGTCGATAGCCCTGATTAAATAATGCCGCCACTCTTCCAGGGTGAGCATTATTGTGAGCAATTCTTTGTCATAAATCTCGTAGTTCCTTTCTGTCACAGTTAGTGCCTTGGAGAGGAAGGCGACTGGATGCCATTTCCCACCCTGTTCTTGGAATAATACAGTGCCTATAGCCCTGTCACTTGAATCGGCCTCCACTTGGAACTTTCCCTCATTTGATGAAATAGCAAGGATGACATCTTCTGCCAGTCGTCGTTTCAGGTCCTCAAAGGCTAGTTGCTGAGGGTTTCCCCACCCCCATGGGGTATTGCCAGTGAGTTGTGTCATCAGATGAACGATCTTGCTGTAGTCCCTGATGAACCTTCTGTAAAAGTTGGTGAAGCCAAGGAAGGATTGTAGTTCCTTCTTCTTGGTTGGCACCGGCCAATCCACTACCCCTGCCACTTTGATCAGATCCATTCGGATACTCCCCTCGCTGATGATTACGCCAAGGTACTCCGTTTCCAGTACCTCGAACTCGCACTTCTCCACTTTGAGGAATAATTTGTGTCTCCTCATAAGAGTGAGTACCTGTCAGACCAGGTTGCGGTGCTCTTCCTTCGTCTTGGACATGATAAGAATGTCGTCTAGGTAGATAGTGACCTTTCCGGTGGTGATGAGGTCTTTAAAGATGTCATTCATCATCCACTGGAAAGTGGCGGGGGAGTTGGTCAATCCGAAGAACATTACTGTTGGTTCGAACAGTCCTCGGTTGGTTCTGAATGCAGCCTTCCATTCATCCCCCTCCTTTATCTGAACATTATTATATCCCCAGCAGATGTCGAGTTTAGTGTAGTATTTGGCTCCTTGGAGTTTGTCCATTAGTTCCGAGATTAGGGGTAGCGGGTATCGGTTCTTGATAGTCATTTCGTTTAGTTTATGGTAATCCTGGACAGGCCAGAGTTTGCCATCTTTCTTCTTTATGAAGAAAAAAGGGGAGGCCATGGGGGATTTTGATGGTCGAATCTGGCCTGAGGATAGATTTTCCTCCAAGAACTTGTCGAGTTCCTGCTGCTCGTGGTTGCCGAGGGGATAGGTTTTACAGTCCAGGTTTGCATTGGCATTGGGGATCAGCTCAATCGCATGATCCCAGGGTTTTGGGCATGGGAGTTCATCAAAACTCTCTTTCTCAAAGAGGTCTCGATAATCGTGTGCCCATTTCGGCACCATCTCCTTGAATGTTTTCTCCTCCCTCCCTTTGTTGGCCTCCACTGCTAGATCGTTGGCATGATGTATGGCCTGAATGTGCATCTCTCTTTGTAAGTCGACCACTAGGATGGTTTCACCATCCTCCATCTCCTCACCCCACTTGTCCTCCAGATCTTCGTCGGGTAATTCGTATGGAATCTTCTGACACTGGCATTGTGCAAACGTAAGTCGTCCGGTCTTCCAGTTAATGAGCGGGTTGTGTTGGATGAGCCAGTCGTGTCCCAGGAACAATTCCTTGGTCCTGAGATCCGTTATGGCTAGATCGATCCATTCAGAATGATCCCCGATAGTCAGTCGGAGTTCGACAAACTCCGTGATTGACCTGGCTTGGTTTTTTGTTCCATCGGCATTATATACTGGTATGAGCGCTGCAGTGGATCAAGTGGGGAGTTTGTGCTGGTGAATGAAGGCTCGGTTGATGGAGCTGCCGGTACACCCACTATTGATGAGGGCGGTCACCATGTGTATGGTTCGACTGGTTAGGGTTTCGATTTGAGCCTTGGTGGTTAGGTCTCTCCCTGGGGTCTTGGTTCATCTGACAAACTTTGATGGGTTTTTTAGTTTATCTAGCCATTCCAGGGCCTGGCTTCGATCGGCCCTTTTTAACCCGTTTATGGTTTCGGTGGTGACCTCCCCTGTCCTGTTTCGGTGTATCCACCCATGTAAGACAGCTTTTGCTGTGCTTTTGTCTGCTGCTTCTTTGATGGCCCTCCATGTCCATTCAGTTTCGAATGGTTTGAGCCAATGTTTGGGGCCCTCTGCCCCAGTTCGGCCCGTAGGCATTTGAGTTTGTTTTTGTGACTCGCTATGGTGTGTTTTGGCTGTTCGGGGTATATTCGAATGTGTTTTTGTAGCTACAGAGGTACTATAAGTTTGTACAATGGTAGGGGCCTGCACACCGTAGAGTCCTTTGGCTGATCCAGTGGAGTCGCTCACTGGTCAGCCCCGTCTTTTACCTCCTCGATCTTTGTCTCTTTTCCCAGTTCCTCGTCTTCCTTCTGCAGTTCCGTGATCTGTGCTCGAATGTCTTCACGGGTCCACTTCTTTTTCGGGCAGTCCTTGGCCATGTGACCTTTCAACCCGCAGTTGAAGCACTTGCCTTCCTTTTTCATTTGATCGATGTCCATCGGCTTCCCAGCACCAGTATATGCGGTTCCAGTCCCGGTTTTCTGGCTACCATAGGTTGGGGTAGCAGGAGTCCCCAATGATTTCCCGGCAGTTTGCCCCGACTTGTTCGGGATTGGTGGTGTCGATTTCTTGCCATAGTCTTGCAAGGTTAAAGCTTCCGCTTTCTGCCTTTGTTGCTCCTTGTACATCTTGATGATCCTTTCCTTCCATTCATCGTATCCAACCAGCATCAGCATTTTGACGCCCATCACAGAGATCATCATGAGGTACAAGGAAGGGACTCCTCGTTTAAGGGCCTCAACCATTCGCCCATCATTGGCGGTGTCTTCTCGGATCCCTGCCAACTTGGCGAGCCGTTCTAGCTCATCGAAGTAGTCTGTTGCCGCCTTATCTCCCATCTTGTAGTCCTTGATTTTTTGTTTATGCACTTCTTGTATGGCAGGATCAATGAACTTGTTGTTTAGCATTCGTTTGAATACCAGCCACGAGGGATACCGGTAATGCTCCCTAGTGGTAGATCAGAAGTTCAGAGAAATTAAAATCCACCACGTCTTGGCCTTATCCTCCAGATAGGAGGTGGCGAACATGACCTTGTTCATGTCTGTCCCAATATATCTGATGTAGACTTCAAAGTACTGTTCGCAGTCTACCAGGAATCAGTCAATGTCATCTGAGGCCCCTTTGAAGGGACGGGGTTTGCGTAGGAGGTCTGGATGGCACTGTAGGACATTGGCATTGTGTGGTAGCATGCCCATTGGGTTGGACCACCCATCGAATGGTGGTTGGTTCCATTCGGCTGGTGGTCCTGGGAAGGAGTGCAGTGAGTTGTCATCGGCGACCGGGCTGCCCTTCGGATTTTTGATGCGAATGATTATTCCATCCCGGACCATAAATCCAAGGCAAACTGCTTTCGGGTCGTCTCATACTGGTTCTTTGCCGCTCCCTTCTGCCTGATCTGGTGGCGGTTGGGCCCTGAGTAGCCGACTTCCTTTGCTGGTCCAAGGGTTCTGGAATCCTCCCCACTGTAGTTGTTGCCATTCTCGGGTGCGACTAAGCCAGGAGGCCGTGCTTCAGATTGAGGGGCTGATGTCGGCTTGTCCTCAGATTGTCGATGCCGTGTATACGGCTTGTTGCGGTGGAACGGGCGGCATCCATGGCATGGGTTTTGGCATGGAAGGTTTTTCGCTCGGCTGATACGGTGGCATTGGCACGAGTGGGTCCTCTGGATGCCGTCGTCCATATTCCTTCCAAGCATACTCTGTCACGGCATACTGCAGAATTCTCTTTTTTTCAATTTCCCCTGCATATCGATACTTTAGTCCTAGGGGGATCGCTTGCCAGCACACCTCCGGCCATAAAAAGAGTCTCCCCTGCTTGTATAGCTCCTGATATTCCTTACTTCTTGCTCGTTCCAACTCTTCTCGCAGTGCTTCTTCGTCTGTGTCTTCGCCGGCCCTTCTGATTCGTTCTTTGGCTGTGTAAGGTCCTTCACTGTCTCCCTCATCCTCCTCGTCACCCTCGTCCCCACTGTCCCCTTCCTCTAGGAGGGAACTGACGGGCGGGTCATAGATGGACAGCACCATTGGTCGGAGGGTCGTTGGGGACCCTCCTGTTGACTTGGGTGCTAGGGCCGGCATCGTTAGATCTTGTTGCTGGGCTGGTTCGTTGGATTGGGGGATTACTGAGCCTACTATATCGCGTTCCGCCTTGCACTCTCGTTGCCTCCAGTTCTCGGCTATAGAGACTGAAGTAGTGTCGGAACTCGGGATTGAGAAACTGGTGGGTGACTCTACTTCCCAGGAATCGCTGGAGGGCTTGGTCGGAGACGTGGGCATTGTCTGGTACTCAGAGCCCGTATGCTCCGAGTATCAAGTCGGCGTCTGAGGAGATGGTGTCGGTTCTAGCAGGGTACTGGGGGGTGGGGGGTCGGTTATTTTCCGCTCGTCCCCTTCTGATGGCCTCGCTTGTAGTGACAATGCTGGCCGGTCCAGTCCATGGGTCTGAGTCTGAGTCGGGCTCCCTGAATGGAGAACCCGAGTCTGTGCGGAGTCCATACCACCCTGGGGAGGCGGACCCCATCCTTTCTGCATCCTCTCTTCTTCTTTGTTCTCTCCCCTGTTGATCGTATGTGGTGGCCTCATACTGCTCTTGGGCCTCGTTTTGTACATACTCAGCGAGCTCCTCCTGGGCCTGCCTGGCTTCTGCTCGTCTGGCCTGGTTCTGCTGCTGCTGCTGTGTGGCGTCATTGTAGTTAAACGGGACTGTGAGGTCCCAGTCCAGGAATACCCACCATATAATCCTGTCTTGGGCAATTCTTCCTCATGCACTTGCTGTCCCGATTTCTGGCTCACTACCAACATGGAGATGTCGATAGGGGTCCCTGGCTGTGGAGATCGCAATCTCGATGTTAGCATAGTCGGGATGGATGGTTCTTCCATGTGGGTCTTCAACCTCCAACCTGCTGATGGACTGGCTGGAGCCGGAGTCTGGGGCAGTGGGGGAGCCGGAGGAGTCGTGGGGGGGGTTGGAGTTCTGGCGGGATCTCGAAGCCATCTGAGGGGCATCAAGGGAGTCCCAAGCATGGTTTCCAATCCCTGAGGGAATTGGGGAGGCAGGATGCTCGGAGGTGGGGGCTGGTGGAACGACATGGTTGGGGACCTCCTCGGGCTCCTGGGCATTAGTCATCATCCATGGGTTCCGGAATCCTGTGAGAGCAGGGTTGTGGTTTCCGCTGTTTCTTCGAGAGGAATGTTGGGGTCCTTCTTCCTCGTGAAGGCCCCCCGGATTCAGGTTGTCAATTCCGGTTTCTGATATGGGTCGCTCTTGCTACTGGAAGGTCGTTCTGACGGAGTCAGGGATGTCATAGAATGGGAGGTCAGGGGTTACGTTTCATAGTATATGCTGGATCTGCTGGAACGCTTGATAGTGCCTGACTATCCAAGCTGCTACTGATTGTCGTCCATGGCAGAGGGTGATAATGGCGAGAAGTCCGAGTAAGGTTCCAATGATGGAAGCAATAAGCTCGAAGAAGTCGTGGTTTAATTCAGCGGTTGTTACTGGGGGCATTCAGTTTCTCAGCACAGTTGGGCTTGAGAAAGGGAAGGTAGAAGCTTTGAGCTAATTGTTAGGCCCAGTTGTCACATGAACAGATACACATGATAAACAAGTGTCCCTTCGCACTTTGAGGGATCACCTGAGTTCACTTTATGTATATCTATGGAGTGTGACCCAAGGTCAGACATTGACTCAAGGTAGAATGGTGTGTATAAACTTTAGCTCAAAGCTGGGGTATGCCAGCTAGAGTGTCGGTCTTAAATACTGTATAATTGTCTCTAATAATATCGCTACTTATTATGTATGTCTGTGTCCATGGTGCCCATTGTCCTTGAGCATCGTTACCGTACATAAAAGGATGATTGTGTCGTCCATCTCGCTTGTCAGGATGGTTTGTTAGTTGTGCTGACTAAGCCTTCCCATAGTCTCGTGTCCTCTGACTAAGTGTAAATAGGAATAAAAGGATGAAAGGATACGAAAATAGGGAAAAATCATAACAGCGTGAGCATCGATGAAGCTATTGGCAATGTCACCCTTGAGTCAGGCCCAAGGATCTGGATGGACAGGATGGAGATTCATCAGAGAAGTGAACCAGAATGTCCTTTGGAGTGGAATCCGATGGACGAGGTAGTGAGGAGTTGAAGTGAGTGTGAAGTGTGGGTGGCTTATCCAAGTTGATATTCGAACTGAGTAGTTACAGTGATATACATGGCTTTATATACTAATGGTAGCTAATTCTGAGTCGGGTTCCATTGGGTTCCGGTGTGAATATTCGCTACCGAGTTCGGGGTCTAGGTATTACAATGTGAAATACAGATGTGAAATGATAATGGTGAAATGAAATTAGTAGGTAATGGGAAGCGGCCGGAGTCCAGTGGGTAGCATGATAGAATTCGTGGTTGGTTGAGGTGACATGGAGGCCAGTGGCATGCATGTAACAGTATCCCCCCCTTAGTGTTCTTGCCCTCAAGAGCGCTGATCCCAATGGCTGGTGGGGCCACATGGAGGATTGTTGGTGGCCATGGGAGTTTTGTATCTTGATCTGAAACCACCATCATCGCCTATGTTGTTGCTCACCACATATCATCGCTCATGCACTCCCAAGCCTCTGGTGAGGGGATCCACCCCCGATGGCCCTGAAGAGGCCAAGGAATTGTTTCATCTAGAATGAGAGGCTGCGGAGGAAGAATACGTGGAGGCCATGGAGAGTCATTTGGAATGGCAAAGGGAGCAAGAGCGGGAGGAAAAGGTCCAGGCAGACCATGTGGCCTGGGAGGCACAGAAAAAGGAGCAGAAGGAGGAATTGGAGAGGAAGAGGGAGGAGGTTTGGCAAGCCATGGAGAGGCAGGCTAAGGAGGCAGAGGAGGCATTGAGAGAGGTGGCTCAGAGGGCAGCTGAGGAGAGGGAGGCCGCGGAGGCGGTGGCAAGGGCTGAGGCTGAGGAAGTAGAGCCAGAGGGGATGGTTATGGAGGATGGGTTGCTGATGACCCCCATGGAGGCCACTGATTTTCAGCTGCATCAAGTTTTGGCGGAATGGTATGGTCCTGGCCCCAGTCTTCACTTCAAGAAGGTGACTCACCATATGCCTCCAGAGTCTGATGATGAGCAGGCAAAGAGGACTGAGGGGGACGATGAGTCTGAGGAATCTGAGAGGACCCTGGAGAGGAGGAAGAGAGTGCAGGAGGGGAAGAGAAGGGCAGTGGTTCCAGTGGAGAAGGGACGTAAACACAAGTTCAGGTCAAGGGGCATAGTGGATGACAGTGAGACAGAGGCGATTGTTAGCCCCAAAAAGCAGGCAAAGTTGGAAGTGGTGGGGCTGGCGGAGGGCAAAGAATTGTTGGATGGTGAAAGTAAGTGTCTTGGTTTTCTTCCATGGCTCAACTTAGCTTTTGTTTTCAGGGAGTTGTATGTGTTGTCATCAAGATGGTGCACGATGTTATGCATGACTGGTAACTGAAGGTGCCAGTCGAGGGCAGACTTGCTCTTGCTGCAAGGTCAAGAAAACCACCTGTTCATTCAACAAGGGCATCACCACGAGTGAGGTGATCAGCAGTGTGGAGGTCTCCGCCGGTTTCCACCAACTTTCAAAATTGATACGCAAGTTGATGCATCACATGGATGAGTTGGCGGACGAGGTGGCAGATGTTCATGGTACTGTGGCAGGTCTTCAAGATGACTATGGTTCCGATGATATGTCGTCTCCTTTGGAGCTGTTTTTGGAGTCTGAGGTGGAGGCCTGGAAGAAGGCCCGACTGATTTTCAAGGATGAGAGAGATCAGGAGGTGGAGGATCTTCGGGAGGTGATGTTGAAGGGGCTGGACGAGAATATAGAGGAGTTGAAGGAGCGGGGGAGAGTTCGGGTTTCAGTGTGGGCCCGTCAGGTTCCACTTCTTTGTAAAATCTTTTGTATGAAATGTATATAGAAAGGGCATCAGATGTTGGTAGTGGAGAAAAGAAATGTAAATACAAGATTTCGATTTTGAAAGTGTAAAAGTGATTGAAATGGTAAGGTGGGAGCTGGTGGTGTCCAGAGTAGTATTGTATTAGGAATGGGATGTTTGAATGACTTTGGACAAGGGTCCTGGTTTGCCTGGGTATCGATGATGGAATTCTTTAATAAATTCGTCAGTGGAGAACTCGGAGGCCGGTAACCAAGCAAACTCTTTGTTGGTACCTTTGTATCCTAGCCACTGGATTTTGTACAGCAGTGGGCAGCAGAACCGGCGGTCCAGTTTAGAGTTGAGGATTTGGGCTATTTCGAAATGTTCTTCTCTGTCGACTTCGACTGGAGGCGGTGGTCGTTGGATTCAGTTAGGAATGGTGTTTTCTTCTATGGGTTCCAATTGTGACACATGGAAGACAGGGTGAATGGACTGGAGATCTGGTGGAAGACTCAGAGTAAAGGAGTGGGTACCAGGTTGGGCTATGATTTTGAAAGGACCAAGGTATTTCTCCAAAAATTTTCTGGTCGGGCAGGTGGTTTTGATATGTTTGAAGCTGAGGTAGGCCTTGTCCCCTACTGTGAATGGAGGTGCCAGAATCCGATGTTTGTCTGCTTGAGTCTTGTAGTGAGACTGAGCTTCAGAAATTTCATCCTTCAGTAATTGATGGAGTTCATCAAGGTTGACTGCGAAATCTCAGGCCTGGGCGGAGGTGATGTCCCTTTCAGGGTGAATGGTGATGTTGGGGTGGTAACCCTTGTTAGCAAAAAATGGAGAGATTCCGGTGGACACATTAGGGGCATTGTTGTAGGCAAATTCAGCAATGGGTAAGAGGGTGTCCCAGTTGTCCTGCTGGTAGGAGCAGTAGATGTGGATGTATTGTTCCAGGGTTTGGTTTGCTCATTCCATTTGTCCGTCAGCCTCCGGATGATAACCAGAGGTGAGGTGGAGTTCCATGTCAAGGGCCACAGCTAAAGTGCAAGTAAATTGGGAGATGAATTTGGAGCCATGGTCAGATGTGATGTGACTGGGTACCCCATGTTTGGAGAATACATGGATAAGGAAAAGTTGGGCTAGCTCTATGGAGTTGATGGTGTCATGAGTGGGAATGAATATAGCTTGCTTGCTAGCTCGGTCTATGACTACTAAGATAGTGGTAAATCTGTTGGAGTCCAGTAGTTGTTCAATGAAGTCCATGGAAATGGAATCCCATGGCCATTCGGGAACTGGCAGAGGTTTTAGTAACCCATAGGGGCAGTGTCTAGGTGCCTTATTGCACCCACAAACTGTGCAGGACTTAACATAGTGTTGAACATATTTGCATATCTTTGGCCAGGTATAGTTCTGCTGGACTAGTTCCAATGTCCGGTTTTGACCAAAGTGGCCTGCCAAGATGTGGTCATGATTGTTCTGTAGTATATGGAGATGGAGATCTCCGGACTCCAGGACATAGATGCAGCCTTCAAAGCAGAGGATGTCTGATTCATCAATGGTCCACTGAGAGGGGGAGGATTCCAAAGTGGCCTTAGCCTGGCAGAGGCCATCAGAGGATGTAGGGTCAGAACATTGTGCTTGTTTGATATCCATGTGGAGCTTGTCAATGTCCATGATGGCGCTGGCTCAGAGGGTAGGGCCTTCAAGGTAGATTGCATGGAGTGACGTCGAAAGTTGTTCTTGGGTGAACACAGGTCGGAAATTATGGGGGTTGACTTGGGCATATTGGCTATCCCCCTCTTTAGGGTAGATGTCCCATTGTCTAGTGAGTGCATCCAGTTTTCCACCAAGTTTTCCAGGGTGGAAACGAATTACTAGGTTGAACTGGGATAGGTATTCAGACCAGTGGACTTGTTCGTGGGTTAGAATCTTAGTGGTGGCAAAGTATTCAAAGTTCTCATGGTCTGTTACAACATTGATGGAGTCTGTGGAGCCTTTAAGATAGTGTTGCCAATGTTTAAAAGCTTCAAAAATGGCCAGGAGCTCCTTGTCATGGGTGTCATAGTTGAGTTCAGCATTTTGGAGGCTCCAGGAGCAGAATGCAATTGGGTGAATTTTGCCATCTTCAAGATAGATGGAGAGGATAGCTGCGATGGCGTAATCAGAGGCATCGGTTTCCACCACTATCTTTCGATCAGGAACCCAGTGAGTAAGGATGGGAGCATGTGTAAAGGCTTGTTTCAATTCATTGAAAGCAGCCAAGCATTTGTCATCAAATTTCTATGGAGTTCCCTTGTGGGTGAGTCATGTAAGAGGGATGACAATGTCGCTATATCCATGTATGAAGTGATGGTAGAAGTTGGCAAAGCCAAGGAAGAATTGGATGTCCTTGACTTTTCGCGGCACCGGCCAGTCGACAATCGCCTTGACTTTTTCTTCAGACATGCAAAGTCCTTCAGGTGATAGGATGTAGCCTAGGTACTCTATGGAGTCCCGGTTGAATTCGCATTTGGAACCTTTGCAGTAGAGTCTATTAGCTCTAAGCCTGTGTAGGACCTCACGAACATGTTTCTGGTGATCTTCCGGGTTGTCGGAATATATGAGGATGTCGTCGAGGTAGACTACTACTGATATGTCGAGCCTGTCTGAGAATATATCATTCACAAATCGTTGGAATGCCGCTGGAGCATTTGTGAGGCCAAAGGGCATGATGTGCCATTCGAAGGAACCATAACGGGTCTGGAAGGCTGTTTTCCATTCGTCCCCCTTAGCTATGCAAATGAGATGGTAGGCATGCTGAAGGTCAAGCTTGGTGTAGATGTGCATGGAGTGGGCAGAGTCGAGGAGATCAGAAATGAGGGGGAGAGGGTAGCGATCTTTCTTGGAGATTTTGTTTAGGCCACAGTAGTCGACGCAAAGTTGGAGTTCACCAGTCTTTTTCTTGACGAATAGAACTGGAGCCCTGTGTGGAGAGCAGGATGGAGTAATGAACCCATTGCACAGATTATCATCAATAAACTCTTATAGAGCTTTGAGTTCAGATTCTGAGAGAGAATAAATGGGTCCAAGTGGTGGGGATGTCCCTTCCTCAAGGTTGATTTTGAGGTCGTACGGTCTGTGTTCAGGTAGTTTTTCGGAGAGGGTATCGCTGAAGACATCTGCAAAATTGTGGTACTCTACTGGCACTGATGAAAGATCTGCCGGTTCCGTGGATGCAGCTTTAGCTCCAATATTAGGCAAAGAAGGCTGCAGTGTGAACTGCTGAGCACCTTCTTCTGCACTGGCTCAGACAAATGCGGCAGCAGATATGATGGAGATCTTTGGGTGTGCTTTCGTAGTAAAAGATTCTGAGGGAGGATAGGAGTAGATGGGTTCATATGGGAATGAAGTCCGCCGGCTACCCGATGTGGACTTGGAATGGGGTGAAGCCCTGGAAGTTGGACTGATAGAGTCTGATGGGCATAGAAGTCCCGAAATTGAGCTGGAAGGCTTGGAAAGGGGTGGACTGTTGTCCTGTGGGCACGGAAGTCCCTGGGATGCAGTGGAGGCCATGGAATTGGTTGGAGTGGGGTCCTGGTAGCTTGAACAGAAAATGATACTGTTCTCAGCCCAGTCAATCAGTGGATTGTAGCGGGAGAGCCAGTTGTATCCTAGGACAAGATTGCAAGATGAATCCAGAGGAGTGACATAAAAGTCGATGGGGAAAGTGTCTCTGGATGGGAAACAGATGGGGATGGTTGTGATTTGAGATATATGGCTTCCGATGGAGCCATCAAATAATCGAAGTTGCACACTAGGAATGGTTTTAATGGGAATTTCATTGGCAGCTACATACTTAGTGTCAACAAAGCAGTGGCTAGAGCCAGAATCAATAAGGGCAAGAAAACGCAGAATGATACAGGTTGGAGAACTGTCAGGTTCCATAGCAGTCGGTAATTCTGCTGAGAGGGGAATGTGGAAGGAGTGATTGGAAAGGGATGTTGCATTGAGAGTGATGACCTCTGGTGTGCAGATAGAGTCAACACAACCCTGAACTCGCACAGAGAGAACAGGGTTGCTTCCTAGTTTTCTGACTCTGTCGGGGCTGGTTCCACAGGAGCAGTGTCAACTTCTGCTGCACAACCCTTGGTGGAAGCTGCTGCCTTCTGCTTGTTGCAGTCCTCAGTCTTGTGTTTGGCTCCACAGAACATGCAAAGGTTGTTCTGGCACCAGTGGTCTTTTTCTTCCTGAGTAAGACAGCCATCTTTGCCCAGCTTGTCAGCATAGGGCTTAGAGATGGTAGATTTCAGTGTGGAGCTGGAGTCCAAGGAAGATGTGTTAGACCCCTTGGATTTGGGGTTAGGGGATTTATTGTCCCAGTTTTCACAGGCAATTTCGGTCTTCTGGGTCCAGTAGCGAGCATCAAGTTCTTGAGCAAGGAAGCGCATATCACGAAGATTGTTTGGCTTCCCATGCTGTGCCATGTCATCCTTGATATGGGTGCAGAGGCCACAGTAAAAGGCATGGCAGAGGGAGTTATCTCCATACCCAATTTATGAAGCATACTGGTTGAATTGGACCATATACTTCATGATTTGATCACCATCACATATCTGAAGGTGTTCTAATGCATCTTCAGCATCTCCAATAGCATCAAAGAGGCCGAAGTTGCTATGAAGCTCATCTAGGAAAGCTGCATAGGAGAATTGCCAGGCTGGTGGATTCCGTGGATTGGGGTTAAGAATGTCTGGTTCGAACCAGTTAAGCACAGTGCCGGCCAGGAATGAAATGGCGTAGTTAATCTTGTTGGCATCTGTTGCAAACGTGGTAGGTCTGTCATTGAAATTCAACTGAAGGGAGATGATGAATGCCTTCAGTTTGTGAGGGTCAGAGCCATCAAATGGTTCTGGTTCCTTGACCTTGGTATGGATGGTGGCTGGTTTGGGGTTGTTGAGGGAAGCGGAGACTCCTCGTAACAGATTCATGAATTCTAGGAACATGTCCTGCTGGTTTGGATTGTTACTTCCTGCAGGGCCATTGGGACCATCTGGTCCTTCTGGTCCACCTGGAAAAGGGTTTGGTGGATTGCCACCTGGTTCCCGTCAGATGGGAGTATGCATAGGAGTGTCTTCATCTCTGCCCTCTGAGTCTGGGCTGTCTGGGTTCTCATGCATGTTGCTCAGAGATAAGGGGTCTATTGGGGGGTTGGTTCAGGCACCATACATCAGGCTGGCCTGTTGGGCCCCATTGGTTGGGACGCTGGTGGTGTCGAAAGGATTAGGGGAATCATCGTAATTAGGTTGGCAGGCAGTGAAGCTAGAGTGATGGTAGGTTTCCCTACAGGAACGTTGTCCTCCACTGGAGGCTGATCCAAAAAGGCCTGGTTGTTCCTTTGAGGCAGAGGCCAGAATGTCTTCCATGGAAAACATGTTTGGATGGGTAGGCTGGGTTTGTTCAGGATCAGTTTCTGTGGGTTGGGTAAATGTGGTGGACATGATAAAATTTTTTGACTCAAGGGTTTGAGTTCGAATATACTGTTAGGAATGTGCCAATTGAGTGGGCTTGAGTGCACTCGCAGAGTCTGGCAGAGTGTGTGGGCATTGACGAAGCTATTGGCAATGTCACCCTTGAGTCAGACCCAAGGATCTGGATGGACAGGATGGAGATTCATCAGAGAAGTGAACCAGAATGTCCTTCGGAGCAGAATCTGACAGATGAGGTAGTGAGGAGTTGAAGTGAGTGCGAAGTGTGGGTGGCTTATCCAAGTTGATATTCGAACTGAGTAGCTATGATGATGTACATGGCTTTATATACTAATGGTAGCTAATTCCGAGTCGGGTTCCATTGGGTTCTGGTGTCAGTATTCGTTACCGAGTTTGGGGTCTAGATATTACAATGTGAAATACGAATGTGAAATGATACTGGTGAAATGAAATTAGTAGGTAATGGAAAGCAGTCGGAGTCCAGTGGGTGGTGTGATTGGATTCACGGTTCGTTGAGGTGACATGGAGGCCAGCGGCATGCATGTAACAATGGTTCAGGACCTGGTCAATTTTGTAGTGTTCCTCATCATCAATTAGGTCTGGTGGGGGTGGTGGAGGCCTTTGTTGGTTTGGGAAGGCCAGTGCAATGTAAGGTGTTAGCAGGGTTTCATTGAAAACATCATGGATTTTCCAGGTCATCAGCAGGTGTAGTTTATATGCACTTGCTCCAACCAGTGCGATGACCTGAAAGGAGCTGGTGTATTTGTTGGTGAGTTTATGCTTAGGTCAGGGCAGGTGGAGGTTCATTGTGTCCAGCCAAACTTTATCATTAGCTAGATAGGTGTGTGTAGGGTGGCAGTGTTTATCATACTGCACTTTCATGGAGGTTGCCACCTTTTCTAGTGCCACCTTGGTTTCTCTGTGGATTTTCTCCATTGTTGTGGCAAAATCCATAGAGGCAGGAGTAGTTGTTCAATGTCATTCTGTTTGGGCAACATTCAGATGTTGCCCATGATTGATGAAGAAGGGAGTCTTCCCCATTGATGAGTGGACTCAGTTGTTGTGCTGAAAGGCTGCTAAGGCTAGCCATTCCACCCAATCATCTTGTCGATAGTTGATGAAAAGTCATAGGTATTTCTCAACTTCCTGGTTAGCATGCTCCATTTGTCCATCGGTTTGTGGATGATATGTGGTTGACGCATTTTGTTTGATATGCAAAAGCCGATATAAGTCATCTAGGAATTTGGAGATGAACTGTGGCCCTCGATCTGAAATAACAACTTGTGGCATGCCATATTTCACATAGACCTCATTGCATAGGATTTTTGCCCATCCTTCTGAAGTTAGCTCAGTTGAGCATGTGATGGGAATGATTGTCTTTGAGAATTGATTGACAATCATGATGATGGCATCATACCCATTGCAATCCAGTAACCCCATGATCATATCCACTATTATGTGAGTCCATGGTGCAGATGGAACCTTGTTCAGGTGCAGAGAGGTAGCTCAGGGTTGCATTGATGACTTTCCTTGCTGACAGACTTCACATGCTTTGACATACTTAGTAATATCGGTACCCATCTTGGGCCACCAATATTCCTGTAATACTAGTTCTTTGGTCTTTGCAATGCCAGAGTGGCTGGCAGTGGCATGATCATGGCAGGTGGCGATGATCTTGCCTCAGAGTCTCTGATCCTGTGGAATGTAGATTCACCCATCATAGCAGATCATCCCTTCCTCCTTTGTCATTCCTCTTTCATGGTTCAGAGAGGGAGCAATCTGCTGATTCCATTTATGGCTGTCATGAGTGGCACTTTTTATGTGTTCATGAACTTCTTTCTCTGTTGGCATGATCATGGCCCTGAAGTGCTCAGAGCATAATAAAGTCATGCCTTCATTGTTGGCACCTCTCTGGTTATAGCCAGCCCTCTGACTGAGCAGGTCAGCTTTCTTGTTAGTGGTCCCTGCCTTGTGATAGAGTGTGTATTGGTATTGGCTTAACTCTGTAACCCATCTCACCTGTTGTCAATTGAGTTTCTGTGGCTGTCAGAAATAGCAGAGGTTTTGGTGGTTGGTCCAGATTTCAAAGATTTTGACTGCCTCAATCAAGTAATGTCGCCACTCTTTGAGGGCGAGCATAATGGTGAGGAGTTCTTTGTCGTATATCTCATAGTTTCATTCTGTGATGGTGAGTGCCTTCGAGAGGAATGCAACTGGTTACCATTTATCATCTTGTTCTTGAGAGAGAACTGCTCCAATAGCTCCCTCACTCGAGTTGGCTTCAATGTGGAACCTTCCCTCCTGGGTCAGAATTGCAAGTATGACATCTTTGGCTAGCCACCTTTTGAGGTCATCAAAACCAACTTGTTGAGAGAGGCCCCAAGTCCAAGGGGTGTTGCCAGTCAGTTGGGTCATCGGTCAGACCATTTTACTGTAGTCCTGAATGAAACACCAGTAAAAGTTTGTGAATCTGAGGAACGACTGCAACTCCTTTTTCTTGGTTGGGGTTGGCCATTCCATTACTCCAGCAACCTTGACTGGGTCCATCTGAATGCTCCCTTCCATGATGATGACTCCCAAGTATTCCATCTCTGATACTTCAAACTCACATTTCTCAGCTTTGAGAAATAGTTTGTGTTTCCTCATGAGGGCTAGTACTTGTCATACCAACCCCCTATGCTCCTCCTTTGTTTTAGACATGATCAGGATATTGTCAAGGTAGATAGTGACCTTTCCAGTGGCAATGAGACCCTTGAATATGTCGTTCATCATCCATTGGAACATGGCAGGTGAATTGGTGAGTCTGAAGAACATAACTGTTAGTTCAAATAGCCTCTGGTTCATTTGAAATGCAGCGTTCCACTCATCCCCCTCTTTGATGCAGACATTGTTATATCCCCATCAAACATCGAGTTTTGTATAGTATTTCACCCCTCATAGCTTGTCCATTAACTCAGAAATGAGTGGCAGGGGATATCAGTTCTTAATAGTCATCTCGTTTAGTTTCTGGTAATCTTGGACCAGGTGAAGTTTGCCATCCTTCTTTTTGAGGAAGAAGAATGGTGACACCATAGGAGATTTGGAAGGTTGAATCCTTCCACTGGATAAGTTTTCATTGAGGAATTTGTTGAGTTCCTGTTGCTCATTAATCCCCAGTGGGTAGGTTTTGCAGTTGAGGTTCACATTGGCATTTGGGATGAGCTCAATGGCATGATCCCAGGGCTTAGGTGCTGGGAGTTCATTGAAGCTCTCCTTCTTGAATAGGTCCTGATAATCTTGGGCTCACTCAGGTACCATTTCTTTAAACATCTTTGCTTTCTTCTGTTCATTGGCTTTAGCAGCTAGGTCATTCGCATGGTGAATTGCCTGGATATGCATTTCTCATTGGAGGTCAACTGCCAAGATGGTTTCCCCATCCTCCATCTCCTCATCCCATCAATCATTGGAATCTTCATCTGGCAGCTCAAAGGGGATTTTTCAGCACCAGCACCAGGCAAATGTGATTCGTTCAGTCTTCCAATTGATTAGTGGATTATGATGTATGAGCCAATCATGATCAAGGAAGATCTTCTTGGTTCCAAGGTCTGTGACCACAAGATTGATTCACTCTGAGTGATCTCTGATGGTGAGCCTGAGCTTTACAAATTCAGTTATTGAGCCGGCCTGATTCTTGGTTCCATCAGTGTTGTACATGGGAATTGGGGTGGCCATGGCTCAAGTCAGAAGGTGGAGCTTGTCGACAAAAGTGCAGTTGATAGAACTTCTGGTACACCCGCTGTCGATAAGAGCTGTTACAGTGTATGTTGCTCAGTTTGTGAGCATCTTGATCTGGGCTTTGGTGATTAAGTCTCATCCAGGTGTCTTGGATTGCTGGATGAACTTTCGTGGTCCTCTAAGCTTGTCTAGCCACTCCAAGGCTTGACACTGTTTGACCTTTTTTATTCCTTCGATTGTTTCATCATCAGCTTCTTTGGCTCGGGTTCGATGAACCCAGTTCCTAAGTATGGCTTTTGCCACTGCTTCATTTGCAGCATTCTTGATGGCCTGCCATGTCTATTCAGTTTCAAATGGTTTGAGCCATGTTTTGGGGTCCTCTACTCCTGTTCAGCCCAAGGGCATTTGAGCTTCTTTATGTGATTCTCTGGTGTGCATGGCATAACTGGGTATATTCAAATGCATGATAAGGACAATCATAGAAGTTTCTACAGAAGTACTATCAGTCCAACTAGCAGCTGTTGTTTGCACACCATGAGTCCTTTTGGCCAGCCCAGTGGAATTGCTCACTAGCTGGCCCCATCTTTTACTTTCTCAACCTTTGTTTCTGTGCTGAGTTCTTCTTCTTCTTTTTGCAAGTCGGCGATCTGTGCCTGTATGTCTTCTCTGGTTCATTTCTTCTTCAGGCAGTCCTTCACCATGTGGCCCTTCTGTCCACAATTAAAACACTTCTCTTCCTTCTTCATTCGGTCGATGTCCATTGGTTTCCCAGCTCTGATGTATGTTGTTCCTGTTCCAGTCTTCTGGGAGCCATAGGTGGGGGCTGTAGAGGATCCTGATGATTTCCCAGCAGTTGTCTCTGACATTTTGTTCAGGGTTAGCAGTGTCGACTTTTTGGGGTTCTCTTGCAGTGTCATTGATTCTGCTTTCTGCCTTTGTCATTCCTTATACATCTTGATGATCTGTTCCTTCCATTCATCATAGCTATTTAGCATCAAAATTTTGACACCAATGGCAGAGATCATCATGATGTAAGAAGGAGGGACTCCTCACTTGAGGGCCTCAACCATGCATCCATCATTGGCAGTGTCATCCTGGAATCCAGTGAGCTTCATGAGTCACTCTAGCTTATCAAAATAGTCTGTGGCTGCCTTATCCCCCATCTTATACTCCTTGATCTTCTGTTTATGAACCTCCTGCACCACTGGGTCAATGAATTTTTTGTTTAGCATCTCCTTGAACACCAGCCATGAGGGATATCGGTAATGTTCTCTGGTTGTTGATCAGAAGTTAGGGGAGATAAGAATCCACCATGTCTTCACCTTTTCTTCGAGGTAGGAGGTGGCAAACATGACCTTGTTCATGTCCATCCCAAGGTATCTGGTGTAAACCTTGGAGTATTGTTTGCAGTCGACAAGGAAGTGGTCAATGTTGTCAGAAGCTCCCTTAAAGGGGTGGGGTTTCCATAAGAGGTCAGAGCAGTGCTCCCATCAGGTTGGGCCATTCAGAAAAAGGGGGCTATTGCCACTTGTGTGGTGGGCCAAGGAAGGAGTGTAGTGAATTGTCATCTGCCACTGGGCTTCCTTGTAGCAGCTCATCCCTTCATATGATGATGCCATCACAGACAGTGAACCCTAATCGAACTGCCTCTGGGTCATCCCATATTGGCTCTTTTCCACTCCCTGTGGCTTCATCTGAGAGGGGCTGAGCCCCTAGTAATTGGCTTCCTTTGCCAGTCCACAGGTTTCGATGGAATATCAGCATCTCCCTAGGTTGAGGTTGGGATCAGGAGAGCCGGATTGCCATTGAGCAAGTGGACAGGGCAGAGTATGAAAACATGCTCCAAATGGATAGGGCCATATATTCGGCTCACTTCAGGGCTACAGGCAGTGTCTGCAGCATCAGTCTGACTCTTACTGGCATCGGATACGCCAGTGGCCTTTGGACCTGATCCTCAGGATGTCTCTGGTTGTATTGGATGCAGCATAGTCTGTTGCTGCATGTTTCAGGATTTCTGTTTTTTCATCAGTGGTAGAATTCAAGTATAATTGTCCTAACTGTGATGCTAGCCAAGTAGCATCATGCTAAAAAAATGTTACCCCTCTCAGGTAAAACTCCTGGTATTCCTGCATTTGTGCTCTCTTTATTTCCTGCTCCAGTTCTTCTTCATCCATGGTTTCTACCAATCTGTATCCAAGGACCCCACTGGGGCAGGGCAGGTCACTACTCTCAGTCCCCTCTTCCTCTGTTTCCTCTTTGTCCCCTTCCTCCTTGAGGAGGAAAATGGTGGGTGGGTCATAGAAACTCTCTGCCCCTTCTAGCTGTATCGTCATTCCAGATCCTTGGCTGGATGCTCGGCCCAGCAGTTGCAGGACCTGGTGTATAGTTGTAGGTGGCAGGGGGCTGGCTGCCGATATTAGAGTCATATCTATTTCCATCAGTCGCTCTTGCCACCTCCACTCACTCATGATAGAGGCAGATGTTTTGTTGGTAGTTATTGTCAATAAGCTGACCAACAACTCTACTTCCAAGGAAACCTCGGAGAGTGTGGGTGGAGATATGGGTGTTGCCAGGGATCTGAAGTCCATAGTGTCTGAGGATGGACTCATCACTCCTGAATGCTGAGTTGGTGCTGGGAGTTCATCAGGAAGGGGGATATTGTGGTGTTGGAGGGCGTTGACCTCTTCTGGTCCAGGTGCTGTCTGCCCAGTACTCAGAGGTTCCACTCCTTGTGGTACTAGGTTCTCTAAAGACTGGGGAGAGAAGAGAGGGGTCTGCTCATACTGGGGCAAGGATGCTGGCAACCTCTGGTCAGAGCCTATACCAGTTGGAGACATTGCCTCTGTCCAGTTGGTCCCTCTCCATCCTTCACTGGGTGTCCTGGTTTTGCTCATCATACTCGGTGGTGGCCCTCCTCTGCAACTCCTCTTCTGTGTGGTGGTCTTCATGCTCACCACATACTGGCTGCAGGTTATCTCACTGCCTATGCTCTTCCTGTTGTATGGCATCATTGTAGTTAAAGGGAACAGTAAAGTCCCAGGTTGGGAAGTACCAATGTACAGTTTCTTTCCATTGCTCTCATCGTTGCTGTTCATTGTCTAGCTGGTCCAGGAGACCTTGCCCCACCCTGGTGCCAGTTCTGGTAGAGGAGGGGGCATCATTAGACTGGCTGTGAGGAGTTGGGGGTTGGGATCATTGAGCCATCTGAGAGGCATCAAGAGAGTCCTGGGCATGGTCAGCAATCCCATGGGTATGAGGGGTGGAAGAGAGGTTGGGGGAGGGGGACTGTTCAAAGAAGTCCTCTGGGAGGTTCTGGTCCTTGCCATGAAGGACCATGTTTGGTATGAAGATCCCATGTCCTCCTGGGATGCCAGGGTGCTGGTCTCTGGGTCAGGGGGAACATTGTCCTCCTGCTTCTTCTTGACCATCCCCCTGATGCGAGCTGCTAGGTCTGGCTTCTGGGGGCTGATAGATCATCCTTCTGGATTTGGGGATGTCATGGAGAGAGAGGTTGGGAGTTACGTTTCATAGTATATGTTGAATGTGTTGAAATTCTTGGTAATGTCTGAGAGCCCAGGCAGTAATGGAATGGCATCCTCAGCACAGCTGAATGATCACCAATAGTCCAATCAGTGTTCCAATGATGGAGGTGAGGAGTTTGAAGAACTCATGGTCAAAGTCAGGGTTGTTGTTGTTAGAGGGGGGCAGTTGGTTTCTCAGCACAATTGGGCTTGAGAAAGAGAAAGAGGAAGCTTCGAGCTAATTGTTATGCCCAAGCATCACATGGACCAGTACATGTGATAAACAGGTGTCCCTTCACACTTTGAGGGATCAGCTGAGTTCACTAGCATGTGCTTGCATCGGTGTGTCACAAGGTCAAAGGTAGACTGGAGGTAGAATGGTAGTTATAAACTTTAGCTCGAAGCTGGAGTTTCCAGCAAGAGTGAGCCTCCTTAAATACAGTACATGGTTTGCTAATAATATCGAGTGCTAATTGTGCATTTCTCTGTCCTGCATGCTCATTGTCCTTGAGTGTCATGACCATACATAAAAGATTGATTGTGTGCTTGTCATTGAGCATCAGTTGCATTGAAGAGCCATGATGAAGTCAGTTGTTGTGATGACTTAAGCCTTCTCACAGTCCTGAGCACTTGTCTTTTGATGCCTTGATTAAGCCTAAATAGGGGTTTATAATAAGAGGAAAGGGAAAAATCATAACACATATCAGCCAGAACATGCACACAAGAGATACTTCATCTGATCAGAGATGGATTGGGCATGGATAGTCTTATAAAGCTATTTGATGAGGCACCAGATATGGAAGGTATAGCTGATTTGCTCATGGATAGTGGATCTGCTGAGCAGATTGGTGGTGTCCTGCTGGTCTGAAAGAGGATGATCTGGGCACACATAGAAGCCACAGTTGATAAGGGGGCAGGCTTTTAGGATCTCAGTATTTAAAGGATAACCTTGTAGATAGAAAAGAGACCAACTTTTATGGTACAAAGCCAAGGAATAAAATTCTGCTAGTCTCCAACAAGCTAAAGCTATAAGTATATCTAAAATCCTTTGAGCCTGGTATTGCACAAGCAGATAGCTCAGAGCCATCCTCAGATCTCTCTCTTATTCCTTTACATTCTGCTCATGTCCTTTCCATCCACCCTAAAAGCAGATGCCAGATCTTGTTCTACCAATGAGCTGCTGCTCTGGGGGAATTCTGTTGAGTTCACTCTGAACCCCTGGATTTTTCCCTTGCAATTATAAAATAACTCGCAAGAGCAGATGCAATTCTTCTCATACCAAGGAGTTTACTAGCCTTACAGTGCTCTAAGCAGAAACCAATCACAAACACATTCACAAGTGCCAAAGAGCTCAGATCTCTATACACAAGTTTCCAAACCAATCATAGACCCACAGGATTCAAACTTATGCAACACAGAGACACAAAACACAATAAAACACCATCAAACAGACCCAAAGAGTTTGAACCTCTGCCACCTGTAGCACTGTGCATCACAAATACCTCAAAAACTCAAGATGATGTCTTTCAGACACTGCTCTCTTATTCTCAGGTTGGAGCATAATCCAAAACCTCTTATCAATTCAGATCCAAGTCTCTTGTGAGCTTCTGTACCTCACTCAGTTCTCAATTCCCTCTTAATGATATCAATAATAAGTTTATTCTCTCATCCAATGTTACAAACACAAACTCAGAGCTATAGTGCAAGGCTTTCTGTGCATAATACACTGCAACTGTGTGTTAAGCCCAAGCGTCATGTGGACTGATACACGTGATAAGCAGGTGTTCCTTTGCACTTCGAGGAATCACCTGAGTTCACTTATGTATATCCGAACGGTGTGACTCAAGGTCAAGTAGACTCGAGGTAGAATGGTGTGAATAAACTTTAGCTCGAAGCTGGGGTTTTCCAGCGAGAGCCGTTCTCCTTAAGTACTACTGGGTCGTATCTAAATATACAGAATTACTTATTGTACGTTGTCGTGTCCTTTGTGCCCATTGTCCTAGGGCGTCGCTATCATACATAAAAGGTTCCCTGGGCGTTGTCGAGGCTGTCTCCACGTCGAAAGACAATGGAGGATTTGGCCGGTTGTGCTGACCAAGCTTTATCCCCACGGTCTTAAGCGCTTGTCCTAGCGCCGTGACTAAGCATAAATAGGGGTGAAAGAAAAGAAAATGGTGGGAAATCGTAACATTACCCCCTCGTTAAGACCATCATCCCGATGGCTTAATTAAGGGATAGTTCATAATCGTGTATGGCTGTGTCCGCATTCATATATTTTTCGTTTACCCATTGGTTCGATTCTGGTCCGTATCCCTTCCAGCTGACGAGGTAATCAACTGTTGTCGTTTGCCCGCCCCCTTTCGCATTCACCTTTCGGAGCTTGTGATTTAGGATCTGATCAATTTCATAGTGTTCCTCGTCATCGATCAAGTCCGGTGGAGAGGGAGGTGGACGGTCTTGGTTGGGAAAGGCTGGTGCTACGTAAGGATGTAGCAACGTTTCATTGAATACGTCATGGATTTTCCAGGCAGGTGGTAAGCGTAGTTTGTATGCGCTCAGTCCGACGGCTTTTACGACGGGGAAAGGGCCGGTGCATTTGTCATCGAGTTTCTTTTTCGGTCGTGGCAAGTGAAGGTTCGTTGTATCCAACCAGACCTTGTCGTTTGGTTGGTAGGTATGGCTCGGCCTTCGATGTTTGTCGTAATTCCTTTTCATTGTTGTTGCCGCCTTTTCCAGTGCTGCCTTTGTTTCGTTGTGGATTTTTTCTATGTCGGAGGCGAAATCGGACGATGCAGGGGTAGTCATCCGGAGTCGACTAGTCTGGGTGACGTATGGGTGTCGACCATGGTTTACGAAGAATGGGGTTTTCCCCGTTGCGGAGTGTACACGGTTGTTATGTTGAAAGGCTGCCAACGCAAGCCATTCAGTCCAATCGTCTTGTCGGTAATTGATGAAAAGTCACAGGTACTTTTCAATCTCCTGGTTGACGTGCTCTGTTTGCCCATCGGTTTGAGGGTGATAGGCAGTAGATGCGTTTTGTTTGATATTAAGGATGCGGTAGAGGTCGGTAATGAACTTTGAGACGAATTGAGGGCCCCTATCCGAGATAATGACTTGGGGCATCCCATATTTTGCGTATACTTCGTCGCATAGGATTTTAGCCCACCCCTCGGAGGTTAGTTCTGTGGAGCATGAAACTGGGATGATTGCTTTGGAGAAGCGGTCCACAATGATCAGGATGGCATCGTATCCGTTGCATTCGGGTAACCCAGTGATCATATCGACTGAGATATGTGTCCACGGCGCAGAGGGCACTTCATTAGGGTGCAGAGGTGCGGCACGGGCTTGTGTGGAGGACTTTCCTCGTTGGCAAGCTTCGCAGGCCTTTACATATGCTGTTATGTCGTTTCCCATTTTAGGCCACCAATACTCTCGGAGGATGAGTTCTTTGGTTTTAGCAATGCCTGGGTGTCCTGCCGTTATGTGGTCGTGGCAAGTGGCGATGATGTCGCCACGAAGTTGTTGATCGCGGGGAATATAGATGCGTCCATCGTAGTGGATTAACCCTCCTTCTTTTGTCATTCCTCGTTCGTGGTTAAGGGAAGGGGCCACTCGTTGGTCCCATTTGTGACTGTCCCGGGTCGCACTCTTGATTCGTTCATGTAATTCCTCCTCTGTTGGCATTATCATGGCTCGGAAGTGTTCCGGTCGCAATAATGTCACGCCTTTGTTGTCTGTCCCCCCCTGGTCATGGTCTGATCGCCAGCTCAGCAGATCGGCCTTTTTGTTCGCCGTTCCCGCCTTATGATGCAAGGTGTATTGGTATTGACTGAGTTCGGTCACCCATCGGGCTTGCCGTCGATTGAGTTTCTGTGGCTGTCGGAAGTATCGTAGGTTTTGGTGGTCTGTCCAAACCTCAAATATTTCCTCGGCCCCGATAAGGTAGTGTCGCCACTCTTCCAGAGCGAGCATGATTGCGAGTAGCTCTTTGTCGTAAATTTCATAGTTTCGCTCCGTGGTGGTTAAGGCTTTGGAGAGGAAGGCTACAGGTCGCCATTTCCCCTCTTGTTCCTGAGAGAGGACGGCCCCTATTGCCCCTTCGCTCGAGTCGGCCTCTACCCTAAATTTCCCTTCTTGAGTTGGAATGGCTAGTACGACGTCTTCTGCTAGCCGCCGTTTAAGGTCATCGAAGGCGGCTTGCTGAGAGGGTCCCCATCCCCAGGGCGCGTTGCCCGTCAGCTGTGTCATTGGGCGGACGATTCGGCTGTAGTCGCGGATGAATCGTCGGTAGAAATTCGTGAACCCGAGGAATGATTGCAACTCCTTTTTCCTGTTGGGTTCCGGCCATTCGGTGACCCCGGCCACTTTTACCGGGTCCATTCGAATGCTCCCTTCGCTGATGATTACTCCAAGGTATTCTGTCTCCAATACCTTGAACTCGCACTTTTCTGCTTTGAGGAACAGTTTGTGCTTCCTCATCAGGGCCAACACCTTCCGTACCAGATCTCGATGTTCTTCCCTTGTTTTAGACATAATTAGAATGTCATCGAGATAAATTGTCACTTTTCCGGTGGAGATGAGGTCTTTGAAGATGTCGTTCATCATCCATTGGAAGGTGGCGGGGGAGTTTGTGAGTCCAAAGAACATGACGGTTGGTTCGAATAGTCCCCGATTGGTGCGAAATGCAGCCTTCCATTTGTCCCCCCCCTTGATGCGGACGTTATTGTATCCCCATCGTACGTCAAGTTTTGTGTAATACTTGGCGCCCCGGAGTTTATCCATTAGTTCCGAGATTAGCGGCAGCGGGTATCGATTCTTGATCGTCATTTCGTTGAGCTTCCGGTAATCTTGGACTGGTCGGAGCTTTCCATCCTTCTTTTTGACGAAAAAGAAGGGGGAGGCCATGGGGGACTTCGAGGGGTGGATTCTGCCACTGGATAGGTTCTCGTCCAGGAACTTGTCAAGTTCCTGCTGCTCGTGATGGCCAAGGGGATAGGTTTTGCAGTCTAGGTTGGCGCTGGCATTAGGAATCAGTTCGATTGCGTGATCCCAGGGCTTTGGAGCGGGTAGCTCGTCAAAGCTCTCCTTCTCGAAGAGGTCTTTGAAGTCTCGTGCCCATCCGGGTACCATCTCCTCGAACGTCTTCTCGCCCTTCCCTTGGTTTGCTTTAGCGGCTAAATCATTTGCATGGTGGATGGCTCGTATGTGGATCTCCCTTTGCAGGTCTACTGCGAGTATGGTTTCCCCATCCTCCATCTCCTCGTCCCATCGGTCTTCCGGGTCTTCATCTGGCAATTCGAATGGAATTTTTCTGCATCGGCACCTGGCAAAGGTGATCCGACCGGTTTTCCAATTAATCAGCGGATTGTGGTGGATTAACCAGTCATGGCCAAGGAAGAGCTCTTTGGTCCCGAGATCTGTCACGGCTAGATCAAGGCGTTCAGAGTGATCTCCTATAGTTAGCCTGAGTTCGACGAACTCGGTGATAGAGCCGGCTTGGTTTTTTGTTCCGTCGGCGTTGTATACTGGAATTGGCGCCGCGGTCGCTCTGGTCGGGAGTTGATGCTTGTCGACGAAAGCCCGATTGATCGAACTCCCCGTGCAGCCACTGTCAATGAGGGCGGTTATTTGATAGGTGGCTCGAGAGGTCAACGTTTCGATTTGTCCTTTCGTGGTTAGGTCGCGTCCGGGGGTTTTGGTTCGGAGAATGTACTTCTTGGGTCCCCGGAGTTCATCTAGCCATTCAAGGGCTCGGCATCGTTCGGCTTTTCTGATTCCTTCAATCAGCTCGTCTACCACTTCTTCGGTTCTTGCCCGATAAATCCAGTTTCGGAGTACGGCTTTTGCCGCTGCTTCGTTTTTGGCGTCTTTGATGGCTCTCCATGTCCATTCGGTTTCGAACGGTTTGAGCCATGTGGTGGGACTCTCTGTCCCTGTTCGGCCCGTGGGCGCTTGAGTTTTTCTTTGCGATTCAATGGTGTGTTTTGTGAATAACTGGGGTATATTCGAATGCGTAGGAGGCGACATAGATGTAGCTACAGGAATACTATCAGTCCGACTAGCGGCTATTGCTGACACACCATTAGGTTCTTTGGCCAGTTCAGTGGAATCGCTCACTGACTGGCCCCGTCTTTTACCTCTTCGATCTTGGTTTCCTTTCCAAGATCCTCTTCCTCCTTTTGAAGCTCGGCGATCTGTGCTCGTATATCTTCTCAGGTTCGCTTCTTCTTTGGGCAGTCCTTCGCCATATGCCCCTTCTGTCCACAATTGAAGCACTTTCCTTCCTTCTTCATGCGGTCGATGTCCATCGGTTTTCCGGTTCCGGTGTAGGTGGTGCCGGTCCCGGTCTTTTGCGCGCTGTATGATGGGGCGGTGTTTGCTGAGGAGCCCGAAGTTTTTCCAGCAGTTTGCCCCGGCTTGTTCGGGGTTGGCGGGGTCGGCTTCTTGGAATATTCCTGCAATGTCGTTGCCTCTGCTTTCTGCCTTTGTCGCTCCTTGTACATTTCGATGATCCTTTCCTTCCACTCGTCGTATCCCACTGGCATCAACATTTTGACGCCCATGGCAGAGATCATCGTGAGGTACGAGGAGGGGACTCCTCGCTTGAGTGCCTCCACCATCCTTCCGTCGTTTGCCGTGTCTTCCCTGATCCCGGCGAGCTTTGCAAGACGTTCTAGCTCATCGAAGTAGTCGGTAGCCGCCTTATCCCCCATCTTGTACTCCTTGATCTTCTGTTTGTGTACCTCCTGTACTGCGGGATCAATGAATTTGGTGTTTAACATCTGTTTGAAGACCGGCCACGAGGGATACCGGTAGTGCCCCCTAGTGGTGGATCGGAAGTTTGGGGAGATCAGGATCCACCACGTCTTGGCCTTGTCTTCCAGGTATGAGGTGGCGAATGCGACTTTGTTCATATCGGTACCGATGTACCCGATGTAGACTTCGAAGTATTGCTCACAGTCTACCAGGAATCGGTCGATATCATCGGAGGCCCCTTTAAAGGGGCGGGGTTTTCGAAGGAGATCGGGATGGCACTGCAAGACATTGGCATTGTGCGGCAATGCCCCCATCGGGTTGGGCCATCCGTCGAACGGTGGCTGTTTCCATTCTGCAGGTGGTCCGGGGAAGGAATGTAATGAGTTATCGTCCGCGACTGGGCTTCCTTTCGGGTCGGTTACCCGAACGATTACTCCGTCTCGTACCGTAAAGCCGAGGCGGACCGCCTCGGGGTCGTCCCGAATGGAGTCTTTTCCACTTGATTCTGCTTGGTCCGGCGGAGGTTGTCCGCCGAGGAGCCGGCTGCCCCTGCCGGTCCAAGGGTTTGGGGCCTGACTGGCCTGCCATGCCGGGCGGTTCCTGGTTCGAATGAGTCGTGAAGCCGTGCTTCGGATCGACGGGTTATCGTCGGCCCGGCTTCGGATTGAGGGGGCGACGTAGATAGCTCGTCGCGGCGGGACGGGGGGGGTGCGCGGCATTGGTGCCGGCATCTTTGGCTTTTGCTCGGGATGATACGGGGGTATCGGCATGAGGGGATCCTCTGGATGCCGTCGTCCATATTCTCTCCATGCGTATTCTGTCGCGGCATACTGTAAAATTTTTTCTTTTTCAGTACCTGCCGCATACCTGTACTCAAGTCCTAAGGACGTCGCTTGCCAGCGCGCGTCCTGCCATAAATAGTTCCTCCCCTGCTCGTACAATTCCTGATACTCTTTGCTCCTTGCTCTCTCAATCTCCTCCTGTAGCGCTTCTTCGTCTGTGTCTTCTCCTGCTCGTTCTAGTCGCTGTTGATATGGATCATCACTGTCCGCGTCATCCTCCTCGTCACCCTCGTCCCCGCTGTCCCCTTTCTCGAGGAGGGAACTGACGGGCTGGTCGTAGATGGACGGTACGGGAGGACGAAGGGTCATTGGGGACCCTCCTGTTGACTTGGGTGCTGGGCCCGTCGTCTCCTCGGTCGCTGGTCCGGGTAATGGGAGGGCTCCCAAGTCGGCTGTAGCGCGTCCCTCCTCGCGCTCTCGTTTCCTCCAATTCTCGGCTATAGCGGCCGAAGAGTTGCTGGAACTCGGGATTGAGGAACTGTTGAGCGACCCTGCTACCCAGGAATCGCTGGAGAGCCCGGTCGGAGACGTGGGCATTGTCGGGTACCCGGAGCCTGTAGGCTCCGAGGACGGAGTCAGCGTCTGACGAGATGGTATCTGTGCGGGCGGGGTATTCGAGGTCGACGGTCTGGGGTTCTCCCATTCTTCCACGTCGGATAGCCTCGTTCCAGCTGACGATGCTGGCAGGTCCCGTCCATGGGTCGTCCTCTGAGTCGGGCTCCCTAAAAGGGGATCCGGAATCGGTTCGGAGCTCATACTCCCTAGGGGAGGCTGACCCCATTCTTTCGATCTCCTCCCTCCTTCTCTGTGCTCGTCCTTGTCGGTCATACTCTGCGGCTTCATACCGCTCTTGGGCTTCCTCTTGGACGTAGTCGGCGAGCTCCTCCTGAGTTCGCCTGATCGCCTCGTCTCGCTCTTGGTTCTGCTGCTGCTGTCTGACCGCTGTATCGTAGTCGAAGGGGACGCTAAGGTCCCACTCCAGGAATATTCTCTGTATAATTCTTCTCGTGGCTGCCCTCCCCCTCTCGCTGGCGGTTTCGGCCTCGGGCTCGCTTCCAACGTGGAGGTGTCGGAATGGGTCGCCTGCCGCGGAGATAGCGATATCTGCATTGTCGTAATCGGGGTGGATATCTCTTCCTCGCGGGTTGTCGACCCCCAGCCTGCTGACGGACAGGCTGGAGCCGGAGTTGGGCTCGGTGGGGGTCTTGGGGGGGTTCTGGGGGGAGTTGGGACTTTCGCGGGGTCCCGTAGCCACCCGAGCGGCATCAAGGGAGTCCCGAGCACGGTTTCCAATCCCTGAGGGAATTGGGGAGGCGGAATGGTCGGGGGAGCTGGCCGGAGTGACGTAGTTGGAGACCTCGGCGGGCTCCTGAGTGATGTTCGTCGTCCATGGGTTCCGGAACCCTGTGAGAGCAGGGTGGCGGTCTCCGACGTCTCGTCTGCTGGGGCGTTGGGGTCCTTCCTCCTCGTGAAGGCTCCCCGGATCCGGGTTGCTATTCCCGGCTTCTGGTATGGGTCCCCCTTGCGGGAAGAAGGACGTTCTGGCAGAGGGGGGGATGTCATGGAAAGGAAGGTCAGGGGTTACGTTGTGTAAAATCTGTTGGATGTGCTGGAATGCTTGGTAGTGCCTGATTATCCAAGCTGCTACTGATTGTCGTCCTCGGCAAAGAGTGATAATGGCTAGAAGTCCGAGCAAAGTTCCGATGATGGAAGCGATAAGCTCGAAGAAGTCGTGATTCAGGTCTGCAGTTGTTACTGGAGGCATTCAGTTTCTCAGCACAATTGGGCTTGAGAAAGGGAAGCTAGAAGCTTCGAGCTAATTGTTAAGCCCAAGCGTCACGTGGACTGATACACGTGATAAGCAGGTGTTCCTTTGCACTTCGAGGAATCACCTGAGTTCACTTATGTATATCCGAACGGTGTGACTCAAGGTCA
>NW_025064937.1:205916-214981 GCF_019112545.1 Guyanagaster necrorhizus
AAGACAATGGAGGATTTGGCCGGTTGTGCTGACCAAGCTTTATCCCCACGGTCTTAAGTGCTTGTCCTAGCGCCGTGACTAAGCATAAATAGGGGCGAAAGAAAAGAAAATGGTGGGAAATCGTAACACTGTGGAGGTTGGAAAACTTCCTTCTGCTCATACAATGTGATATTTAAATACTCTACTGTGGTACTTACTAATACAACCCTACTATGGTATTTTCAAAGCATGGGACTCCATGCTGGATTCCATGGGTATTATTTGCATGCATATCACAGTTGCTGTGCTTATTCTGTTTTGGGCCAGAACTGTGTCTGCTGTTCCCTTGCTAGCTGACATTGGCTAGCTAGCCTAGTCAGGTCTGCTCACTTTCTTATTTCTCCAGTGATGTATCCTGATAGCAGTAAACTGTTCTAGACCCATGGGGTTATCTCTCGTGTCCAGAGTCAGCCACAATGGCTATGTTCTGTTTTCCAGTGTCCAGACATTCCATCTGACTCACAAAATGTGCCACTTCTGGTCTGCCATGCATTAATTAATCCACCTGATTGTTATATGTCATACCTCAGTATAATGCAGAGTACCTTGCTGTATTATGTGCACTAAGGCACCATAAGTATGTGCACAAGGCTCTGAGTGGTACACATGCTATTCATTCCTTAGGTAGTATTTCTCTATTTATTACTTTGTTATTATTATTTCATTTCTCTGTTCAATATCCAATTATTCAGACACCTTTCTTTGGGTCTCAGTTCTTTGTTCTAAGGCATGTTCCATCAGTGCATCAATGGCTGTGCATCCTTGATCAACATGATCAGAATTGCCAATCATATTTTGATCATATTCTTTTTATTTTTAGCATGTCTTCTTGTAATGATATTGGCACATTTAGAGCCAAGTGCTGAGACCTCACATGCAGTCTAACCCCACTTGTATTAGTCTGTCACTAGGCCATGCACTCTGCTCATTGTTACTTCAGTTTAGCATTATAGTGGCTAGGTTTCTGTGCACTCTAGTCCTATTTTCAGTTCCATGCTTAGTGGACTGGAATATAGTCCATGTATTCTCAATTTTCACAATTTTACATGCCTGAACATGGAGAGGGCATGTCACCAGGATTCACCTAAAGCTAACTGTTAGTTCAATTGTATCCATCAACCATGAGTAGCCCACCTTGGCTATCAAAGTACACAGTCTTGAACTCTGAGTCCATCCTCCCTATCAGTTCTGCAGGCAACAGTCCAAGAAGATGTATAATTTGTGCAATCTGTAGAAATACATTAAACTTTCTGTTGGGATTTTGCTGGAAAGTTCTAGAAAGGGCAATCCAGCATCATGCCAAGAGTTGATGAGTAAGCTCAAGCTCAAGAGAAAGTTGTAGTAAATTCTAGACATAAGCCTGGAGAGTATAAATACAAGCTCTGTAGGAGCTGTAGAATAAGAAGTTCATTCTTTCTGGCCTTACCAGCCTGGAGTCTACCCTGCACAACACCCTGGATTTCCAACACTTTCATTCAGAATGGAAATAACTAATCAAAATTTCACCCTAGATGATCGAATAGCTGAAAACTGACTGGCGGTGAGGAAATCCAACAAAAGGTGATGTAAGCTTCGTACCAGTGCGCCAAGGTTCCATATATCAGCGCTATACGACCAAGCGAGTCCAAAGCTGACTTCTGCCGCACGATACACATCCGGCTGGATGCAGTGATCGCACGCACTTGGTCGCCCCTAACTGCATTTCCAAAGTCAGAGACCACAGGAGTGGGCACCTTTCTGTTCACCCACAGTCTGAAATCACTGCCAGACACGTAGATTTCATGATCGGGCAGGGTCTTCCTTGCAGCAGGGTTCTCTGAAACATATTTCTCGGACCCCAGCAAAAGCGTCTTCGGATCCTCCATTGTGAAGAGAATGTTAGACAATATAAGGTCTACGGGTGGGATGAAGAAACAAGCATCATTACCAGTTAAAGAGACCGGTGTGAATAACGTGACAGTCACGGTGAAGATATCGAACGCCTTTGAGAAGCGGCTTAAAATAGGCCGTGAGGATAGGGACCGTGAAAAATTCCTTTCCCGAGCTAGCTTCACGGTAACGACGCTGAAAGAAATTGACGGGTTGTCGCTCGGGCCAGTATGCCGAGCAGACATGGTCCCCATAAGGTCCTTTCAGCACGAAACTACCATACAAAGTCCGGACAAAGTCACGATCAGGGCTAGATCGATTGGCTTCATTTATCTGCTGCGTCGTCGTGAGTTCATCATCTTATCCAGACAAAGCATCAATAGTAGACACTTTGATAGGACACGAAGATTATGTGAAAATTCCTATGACAGAGCAGAGTTCGAGAATGTGACGGAGAAGTTTGATGGCTTTTCAACGTGAAACCTGACGGACATTTGGAATAGCATGACAGCCAACCACGAAGACAACATCTGTATTCCCATATCACTCAATAGCCGCAGGACCAATTCTAAGAAACGAAGAATTGAAAAGCAAGACAGAATGAATGGTATCGGCGAGACAATTTGTCTCGGCTAGAGAATAGTCCTTTGAAATGCCTATCATGAACCTGATACCGGATAAATTGCGTATATTCTATTTTCGAGGTCATCCTGCGTCAGATACGCGTCGGTGTTCTCGATGATCTACCGTAGATAACAATTCTGCCGATAACCAAACACGAAACCGTTAGTACTATAGCCGACTATAACATGTCAACCAGTAAAGTCAACAATGTTCTCTAAACATCGTCCTCAGTCCACGTCCTACTCTTCTCGCACACCAATACGCTGCAAACACCCACACCTGCGCCGTCATTCCCACCCCAACAAAGATAGCCACGACCAGCACAATCTCAGAACTGACGACATACACCGTAATTCCCAGGAACGCCAACAAACACACCGAAGATATCAGTAGACACAGCATCGGTATGCGTGCAGAGACCGAGAAGAAGAAATATGTCCCAAAGAGATCCAGGGACCTCTGTGTGAGAGTGGACGTATGCCCAAACCGATATCGACTGATGAACCATATGTCGCATACCAGTCCGAACCCAGATGTTACAGCAGAAGCGGCTACAGTCGACCGGGCGGGGGACGTCACCTCAAATTGTGGATCGGGAGTGACAGAAAACACGGCGGTGTTTACGCTATAATGGGCTTAGTTTGGGTTCAATATTTAGTTGAAAGTCGAAATAGAACGTACGCGATAAGCGCTAGGAGCTACAAAATGGATATTAGATTGAAAATTTGCAGAAGAAGAAAAGAACAGCTTACCAAGGCCGCAACATACGTCCATTCTTCCTGTTGCTTCGAGAATGCAGCCTCAAAGTCTTTTTCTAGCTTTGCGCATTTGAGTTCGCGGTAGATCGTGATCGACGAGATGAGATGCTCTGCGAGGTTGAACTCCGGGAGCGGTTCGTCGATATCACGGTGCTGAGGAAGAGGGCTTGGAATTGTAAATGGACTAAGGACAGAGCTGGATAGCAGAAGAGGCTCGAAGATATCGTCATATGAGCGACGAGCAGTACTGCCAGTGCTCGCAGGCGTCATTGACAACCCGAGGCTGTTAGGAGTGAGATAACCAGGATCAGGAGATGGGGGGAACGACCGGACGACATCCGGGGCGGGGGAGAGTTGCAGGTCGTGAGTTGGGGTGGCAACGTTTTCATGTATCCGAGACGACGATGCAGGCTTGACCCGGAGGAATATAATAGGTGATAAAGACGAATTGGTGTTGATGTTGTTGGGCTGAGGTACGAGAGGCACCTCGATTTCTAGGTTTGTGGGATTAGAAGAGATTGGTGTCAGTGTGATTGGCGCGTACTATGCGTCTCAGTTTCGAGCTGGGCCAGCGAATGGGTCGCAGACCCGAGTAGCTTCTTCTTTCTCCGCCTGGCCATCGGTCGATACCATGCCTTGATTGTAATTGAGGCTGCGTTTGCCTCATATCTGAAGGTGGTTAATATCCAGAAATACATAGAAAGCACAAGGACTCACAACCGGAATCCTGATGACTTTTGGTCAGGATTCTGTCCGTCAGACCCTAGCCGCACTTCATGTAAATGTTGAGAACGGCAGTCGTCGATGGTAATAACCGGTCGCCAGGCGTTTTCTGAGCGGAGTGCTTGGAGGCCCTCGCTTCGAAGCACTGTAGTTCCAGATTTAGACTGACTTAATGGCTTCTCCGAGTGGCAGCAGGAATACCTGTGATGTCCCATATCCTGTGTAGTATATCATTAGTAGGCCTTCCTGGAGAAATAGACTGAGATACTACCTCTCGTGAGCCATTGCGGATGTTAAGGCGTAAGAAAGTGTGGGCGCTGCCGTCTATCAGAGATGGGCATCGAGAAGAAGGATCACATGAAAGCACATCAGCTAACTCTCCCACACCCACGATTGCTGCAGGAATTGCTAGATGCCATGATCTTCCAGGCCTGCATTGCTAAGAAAAGATTGGCAAGGCCGATGCCTTAGACTGATCACGCGAATGATGTCGCTGTCGGCGAGGTAGAACAATACTGGTGCGGAAGACCAGACTTAACGAACGATTTCATAGTGAATATTGACCAGCCTGATGGAAGAAATTAGATCTGGGATGTGAATAAAACAGAACTTCTTACTGGAAGTCTGTTGATGACCAACGCTTGGGAGTGTTGCTGAAGCCGGGTAAATACATCAAGGCTGCGACTTCCGCAATTTATCACAATCAATGGGGGAGATGGATTCGTAAAACGCGAAATATGATGGAATTACTAGGTTTGATGATGAACAACGAACTGCTTGAAGCGCGATAAACGGAGAAGGCGAAGTCAAAAGTAGAACACATCACGGCAATATTGATACGCCTAAAAGATACATCGACATGTTGAGAACAGTAAGAGCCATCATTAGCAAAGAAGGAACAGACATAATGAAGCTGTACTACCATTATCCAGCATTTATAGCAACGGATAATCATCGTCCTTCTGATTCCTAGCCATAGATGAGTTCCGCCAGTATGAAAAAGAAGAGGAAAAAAGGCGCGATTGAGGGACAGAGATCTTCTTGCATTTGCATCAGTCTTGGGTGCTGAACGCAGAGAATATTCTTAGTGAATACTATCGCGTCACGATGTTGGGGGAAAAGATGGCCTCGACTTAAAAAATTAAGCACCGGATTGGACTATGACCTTCTGGAACTAACAATATCAAATCCTATCAAACCCGATAAAGACGGTATCTGAGTTAACTTCGTGCCGGCGCGGCGCAGGCCTTCAATTCTATTCATGTCTGCTATGAGAAATTTTTCAAAATAATCCATCTGTCAGTCACTGTATGCAAAACTTTTCCTCAAAAATTTCCATCTCCTTCTCCATTCCTTTTCAACCAAGCAACATACATTTGCAGACATCTTGTTATGTGCCTCATCCACAGATTTCGGTCGTATCCCTTAGGGGGCTGCGAGGGGCCGAGAGCTGTGGAAGCCCCAAACGCCTTACACTCGACAGAAAAAGGCGCCACCGATGCCGCCCATTCGTCTTCCTGGGGAAACAGCATCCTTTTGTATGGCTTCAACTTGGGTCCTTTACCATCTAGATGGTAGAATATAGGCTTTTTGGAGAGAGAGTATAAATATCTCATCCTCTTGGGTGTAAGGCGGATGGTTTTGCTCTTGGCCGTATCGCTGTTGCTGATCGGAACGAGTGTCGCGCGTTTAGGTAGACATTTAATCTTCCTGTCAGCTACCACTTCTCTATGTGGCAAAATCCACGAGCTCGCGTCGAGCGAAAATCTCGTCCTTCTTCAACATCCCAGCAACGATCCGCCGCCGTTGATCTTCCTCTTCCTTACGCACGCTCTCGAGCTCCTCGCGGTGTCTCCGAAAACGATCCAACATGAGCAGGTCCTTACCAGAGGCCGGGTTTCTGTGTCGTGTGGATAGGCCTCGTCGCAGATGATCTCTGGGATATGAGGCGGCAGGGGGTGGTCGACCTCGGGATAGGGTTGCATTGTTCCGAAAAAGGGCCTTGACTTGGGTGGCAATACTTCGTTTAACCTGACCAAATAATCTTCCGTTCATTATATCTTATTTCCGTGATGTTTCAGGCAAGGAAAATGACGGTTTTTGGCTGCAGTATTCGGCGACCGACACTGTCTTGGAGATTAGTCAGTCTGGCACGCAACAGATGCTGCGAAATCCAAGAGATAACTGATTCATGACGCGGACCAACTGATTACGACTGTTTTCACGAACGAACAACAGACATCGATTCTAGAACATATCTATGTCACTACTACCTTCGCTGACCCTCGGCGAATTAGCGACCGACATCCAGGGATCATCGAGAAGCTCATCGATGGACGCCCGTTCCTCCGGAAGCCACCTGAGCATCCGCTTCAGAAATCCAATGAACATCTGCTTGTATTGAGAATCCGGAATAGTAGAAAACACGGCCTCAAATGTCCCTTCGTTCCCGGGCGGATAGTAATTTGCATACAGGAATTCTCCTGAAACAGGCTGTTAGTAAAATGGGGTTTTCAACATTCAATAACCCACCATTGCTATCAAAGTATATCTCTCTGCACATGGGATTTATCCTGTTTATGAGTTCCGCAGGCGGGGGTCCAAGAAGACGTATAATTTGTGCAATTTGTACAATGATGTTGAACTTTCCTTTAGAATCCAAACCCATAATGGGCGATTCCACGGCCAGACAATCGAAGACCTGCAAGTCGGATGATCGTGAGCAGAAGCTAAACGGTGATGGGAAATTCGTCGTACCAGTGCGCCAAGGTTCCAAATATCAGCACTATATGACGACGCGATTCCGAAGCTAACTTCTGGCGCACGATACGGATCCCGCTGGATAAATAAATCGCACAGGCCTTGGTCACCCCGAACCGCTTTGCCGAAGTCAGAGATCACAGGAGCGGGCATGCTTCTATGCAACACAGGTCCAAAGTCACTGTCTGACACATAGATTTCACGATCAGGGAGAATCTTCTTCACGGCAGAGTTCTCCGAAGCGTATTCCTCGTACTCCAGCAAAAACACCTTGGGATTCTCTAGTATGAAAAGAATATTGGACAAGTTGAGATCTGAGGATGGCGTAAAGAAAGGTGCGTCGTTGTTAGAAAAGGAACGCACTAGTGTGAATGATATGACAATGGTGGTGAAGATATCGTAGGCCTTGGAGAAATAGCCTGTAAAAAGCCGGGAAGACAGGGAGTGTAAAGAACTCCATGCCGGAGGTATCTTCACGGAAACGACGCTGAAATAAATCCACAGATTCTCGGTGGGGCCAGTATGCCAAGCAGACATGTTTTCCATGGGATCCTGCCAGCTCGAAGCTATCATACAGATTGTGGACATAGGCGCGATCAGGGCTAGATAGATTGGCGTCAGTTATATCCCACGCCATCCTGACGTCCTCATTTCTAGACGCGTCAACAGTCAGAACTTTGATGGCCACAAACGGGTACGTGTACGCATCCGGTCTGGAAGGAAACCCTCGATTAGCATTCATGTCGACAGACTAACTCTTCAACTCACTCGCCAATGTACTTGGCGAGCCATACGGTTCCGCTGCTCCCATAACCAAGTTTTCCAATAACGTGGTAGACCGTGTTCAAGACCTCGCCTAACGCGACTGGATAATAAATGCGTGGATCATAGTCTGGAAGGCTTTCTTCCTCAACGAGGATGTCGGGGCCTATGATGATTGGGTCTGGTACCGCCATGGAGCAGGCAAAGTGAGAGCAGTATTTCGATCAGGGAGGATGAGAGAAGATGGGAAAAAACGAGGTACGTTCTGTCGTCCTTTCGGTGTCCTTTTAACTGGCTCGCTGCGCCACATTCGGAGGAATGAGTAACAGTAGAACTCGGCTCTTTCCGGATGAGGTTCGGTCGACATATCGAGACAGTTGTTGAAATCTCACGCTCAACGCGATCGTTGCCAATGGCACTGCTCGCCACGACTTTGTGTGAACTTATGAAAGGTATCGTCGTCGGAATGTGTATGAATTCTTATCCACAGAGGTACATCTTCACGAGGCTATGTCCTGTCTTACTGCTTCCACTCACGGCTGGCCTTTTGTGTCCTTTGCGATTGGTTGAGTGTGGATGCAAAATGTACATCTTGGGGTCCCACCAGGGGAACTCGTAAAGAAGATAAATCCCGAGTACAGAGCGATGTTCTTTAATAGCAAAGGCGGGCCACAGAAGATTAAAAGCCCCCCATTTTTACTATCAGCTTGTTCCAGGACAATCCCTGCGTACAAATTACGATTGGGAGCGTTGGCGCGGTCCGGTTCCTCCGTGATCACGTGTTGCATTGCCGTAGATTCCCGCTTCGTAGCCACAGCCAAGACCATCAGTAGCCATTCCCGATTCCCTCTCTTGGACCTAGCAATATGGTTCCACGAGAATGAAGGGACATTTGAAGCCATGTTTTATATGATCCCGGATTCTTCATACAAACAGATGTTCATTGAATTTCTGAAGTGGATGCTCAGATGGCTTCCGGAGGAACGGGCGTCCATCGATGAGCTTCGCGGTGATCCATAGATGTCGGTCGCTAATTTTCCGAGGGGTCAGCGAAGGTAATGATGACAAAGATATGTTCTAGAATCGATGTCTGTCGTCCGTCGGTGAAAACACTTGTAATCAGTCAGTCCGCGTCGTGGATAAGTTATACCTTGCATCCCCCAGCATCGGTTGTGTGCCAGACCGACTAACCTCCAGGACAGTCTCCGTCGTCATATACTGCAGTCAAAAAACCGTAACAACCATTGTATTGTGTTTCCCAGAAGTTTTATCTAAGTACAAGCCCCTTCGAGTTTCAACCATCCTCACCCCGATGAAGTTACCGGGAGCGTGGTGCTCTGGGTGTGTCAGTGTTCATCTTTTCATGCCCACATCGCAGGTAGCCCTTTCATACATCTATTGCATTTCAGCCATGAATTACCCATGAATGTGATTTCAACTTCCGGCCAGAGGTTTAAAACCACGCGTGATCCAGAAAATGCATTACACGGTCATTCCGCCAAATATAGCTCAGCAAGCTAAAGCTGCAGA